>NC_048578.1:3485000-3785000 GCF_013265735.2 Oncorhynchus mykiss
GCCACCGAGGACCAAGGCCACAGAGATAGCAGCACACAGGTATGTATGCCTCAGCTACACACCCTTACATACATCGCTAGAGATTTCACACTCGTCAATTGACAGGGTTCACTCACCCAAAGTGGAAATTATACCAGGCATCTGTGAACTGTAATGTAACATACAGTATGGTCACTTTAAACCCTAATATTTGCTCGTAGGTAGACTTGTTGTGGTGGGCAGGCAGTCGGTCGACAGAGTACAAGGATGATGGTAAAAAAAGAAAATAAAGAATAAAGAATGCATTGTCATCCGTCATCTTCTCCTGTCTGTGCTAGAGGTTGAGGTCTGGCTGACCTGGGGTCAGGGTGTCTTTGTCTGACAAGCACGTCTGGGGCGGCGGAGATATGTCTGGTGTGTCAGTGTGTCATTGACGGTAGAGAGACAGACAGCGGGCCAGGGTGACACTGAGCTGATGGGCGGGCTGGAGGTGAGATGACGGCTCTCACTGGGACACCGAGCAGTGTCACTCCAGTGTTACTCCTAGTAGTGGTTTGAACCTTGGTGCTGCTGCCACTGCCAGCAAGACAATGGTTTGTTGAGTTAGTGTAGGGCAGGATTGCGTTAGGCTTCTTCATTGACCACCTTTTCTAAGCTCATCCCACCCACATTTGCACATAGTGACACAGCAACTCATCTGAATGTAATGGAGACAGACAAGCACTGCTAACAATGATTCATGACATTTATATATTCTGTACATATTGTTCTTGGTTGATCTTGTGTCAATTCTGCCAGTGTACATACGTAGAGATTGCATCTGATTACTGCGACAGCGCTATTTTGGTGGTTGATCAGATTTGTCCCGCAATTCTTTGTTGTAATCGTTTCAGGCTTAACAAGCATTATTTACCGAATCGGTTTTCCTTTCGCTTGGGTCATGGAAACATGTAATCACTTTTCACCTCTGCTATTTCAATATGTGTCAGCTTGAGAGAGAGAGAGAGGTCAAGGTTGAGGGCTGATGTCATAAAGTACCATCACCTGAGAGTGAGCAAATGGCAGTCCCTCTCTGCTGCTGTGACAGTTGCTTAACTCAATTGCTTTACATCAAAGTGGCTCGCTATACAGCCTAAATCTAACTCACCATGGAAACGAGAAATAATGTGTTTTCTGCTTCATATTACCTCAGCTTGCTTAGAAATTCCAAATGTAGTTCAATATGTATCTGTTGTTTTCCTCTGTTGCTCCTTCTACTTTGATACATTGTGTGAAAGATCCTGATTAAACGTAGCATTTGAACATGTTGTTTAGGTCTTCGGACATTACGCAAATAGACAGCAGAACGACAGATTCACACAGCACTTAGGTGTCATAAGCAGCCAAGCAGTTCAATAAACAAGGATGATAGCCATTAACATTGTGACATTCTGCACAATGTTTGCACAAATAAATACAATGCTCTAGCTGCTTCAAGTTATATTTCATCAGGGTATGACATGGGAAATGTGAACACACACCCATCCCCCCCACCCACTTTCCGTCTTTGTCTCGTGTTCCTTCCCTGCCTCTTCTTCTCCTCTCCTCTTCCTGACACTAACAGCAGAGCCTTCTAACAAACAAAGAGGCAGCAGATGTAGCCAGCTGCTGGGTGCCTCAGGGTCAGTGTTGGCTACCTCATGCACGGGAATGCACGTGCCCAACCACGCACACACACCAACCTTTAATATGAAAAATCTCTCTCTCTTGCAAAATGGTGCTTTTCTTATGAGAGTTGATTGGAAATGATCAGCTATGAGTCCGGAGATCATAAATGTACCTAGTACAAGGGCAGTGTCCATTCAGAGGAAACCAGCAAGGCCTGCAGTCCATATGAGTTGACAAATGTACGTCATCATACATCATGAATCATCAGGGCATCAGCTGTCAAGACCTTCCTTCACATCTTAACTTGAAGATACAATTTCATTTCACATTCAGATTTGGGCATCCACTCTTTTTAGTTGTAGGTGTGTGGTTAATCATTTCTTGTATGTTTCTCTTGCTATTTTGGACCATGTCTAAACCCATGTCTTGTCAGTGTCCTTCGAGTGGATTAATAATGCAGTACATCATATCAGTGGATGGATGGATGATTGGATGGATGGTATGGATAGTTTAAATGAGGAGGGATGGAAGGGAGAGTTATGGGGATGGAGACAGAGATGTAGGGAGAGGAAATGCTGGATTTATTTTGAAAGGAGTAAAAGGTTTGGAAGCCATCAAACCGCGAAGCCTTTTCACATGACCCTTTGGTGGCCCTGGCTCTCTGGCCTGTCCTTTGCGTCACTCTCCTCCTCCCCAGGGCCCAAGGGACCCCCGTTCCCAGGGTCACTTCCACATGAACGCCAGGGAGGGAGTTAACTCCTCAGAGACTGACAGAGTCCTCTGTTCACATGGCCGAAGGAGGACAGACAGCCCGCTGAGGGTCCTGATCATAGATACATACTTACATATACTCTCTCTCTCTCTCTCTCTCTCTCTCTCTCTCTCTCTCTCTCTCTCTCTCTCTCTCTCTCTCTCTCTCTCTCTCTCTCTCTCTCTCTCTCTCTCTCTCTCTCTCTCTCTCTCTCTCTCTCTCTCTCTCTCTCTCTCTCTCTCTCTCTCTCTCTCTCTCTCTCTCTCTCTCTCTCTCTCTCTCTCTCTCTCTCTCTCTCTCTCTCTCTCTCTCTCTCTCTCTCTCTCTCTCTCTCTCTCTCTCTCTCTCTCTCTCTCTCTCTCTCTCTCTCTCTCTCATATACACACACAATACCACATAGAGGTTGTTTGGCTCTCTAATCTATTATACGTCCTTATAGATGGGTGAATTTATCCCCACACTTTGTCTCATGATCCTTTGGCTGCTATAGTGGTGCAAGCTAAGTTTCCGTAGCTACAGCCTCACATTCCAGATTCCATCTCTCTCTCTCTCTCAGCGTTCTGGGAATGCTTCAGCCGTTTTGTCACTTCCTCTCCGGGTTGTAAAGAAAAAGCTCCAGCTGGTCTCATATGACTCATAAAAAGAGATGTTAATTTGTGTCTTTTAGAAATCTCTGATCCATCTTGTCCGTTGTGACTGCAACATACATTTTAGAAAAAGACTGACAATTTCATGCTCACTGTTCGTTACTTCGTTCTGTTATTTCCTTGTGTGTCTTTTATCCAAACCTTTGACACCTGGTAGAAGAAATTGCTCAATTATTGCTGAATTTGTTCATCGATGATATGACTAAAGATTATCAGCAGCAAATTCACCCTCAGTGACATCAGTAAATGTATTATTTGTTAGAAGTGTTTTTTAAGGGTTCATTCATTATAGTTCTTGGCCCTCTTAGTTTTATTTTCTGGCTATTCCAAAAAGAATGTACAGTTCACTATCTAGCCTACACACATGCCAACACACACACACACACACACACACACACACACACACACACACACACTCAAACTCACACAACCGTCCTTGGCCCGTTGGGATAAGAGACGCATTCTTTCTCAGAAACGCTCTCTTGATCTTGAGAAATACGTCCAGCCCAAATTCCAAAAGTGCTGGGAATCCTATGTTTATGGAAGGCATCTCGGAGGGAGCGTTGTGGGATCAGGCGTGGGGTGCCCTGAGGGGGTTCCAAGGACCTCTGCTGTCCCGGATCTGTGATAGGATTAGAGCCACAGCACACAGACGCTTTGATCTAGGCGTACCCTGGTGAAGATGGGGCATGTACTGTCCAAACAAGTCCAGGCCCCAAAGGTAGAAATGAGCTTTTAGTAGAAAGTTCAATTACGTAAGCGACAGACTGACAGCCTTTGATTTCACAGCTTATTTGACTGTAGCTTAGTCATTAGTGCATTCCTTACACAGTAATACATTAATACGCCTCTGGATGGTTTTGGCACGAAAGGATGGCCTCTTAGAGTTATTCAGGGATGCAAGTTGCAAAGTTTCTCCCATAAATTTCTGCTCCTCCGCAGAGCTGTCAAATACTACTCTGACCATAATGTCTCACTGTATGTTTAACAAAGTAAGACCCACGTGAAGGTTTGCCACGACGACTCATTAACCTCTGCTATGACATTAATTTCTTACTTTGTCTCCTCTGGTCTTTGCTTCTGAAATTTCAGCCTCGCCACATCAGTGAGAGAGAGAGAGAGAGAGGCTGAGTCAGTGTTGTAGCTCAGCGGTACTAGAAAGGCCTGGGCTTCATCAACTACACATCTGATTCATCTACCGTGGTATACAGAGAGAGCATGCAGTAGAGAGAGAGAGAGAGAGAGAGAGAGAGAGAGAGAGAGAGAGAGAGAGAGAAAAAAGAAGGAATGAGAGAGAGAGGGAGGCCTCCCCCACCCTCCTCACGCTTCCTGTCTAGATGATTTAAGGAGATGGGGAGAAATGAGAGGGGACCTTAAAAGGCAATGTTTGGGCGTGCAGGAGCGTTCGCTCTCTCCATTATCATACCCTGGGCCTGTGTCTGTGTAAACACAACGTCTGCCTGCACGTCTGTCTGTACGTCTGTGGAGGTGAGCACTTTGGCACAGGCTGAGGCACTTCAGGCACGCACGCACACACGCACGCACACACACACACACACACACACACAGAGGAGCTTGCACACAACTCACACACATACACACCAATGTAAACAAGTCTTGGCAATGTATTTTTCACCTTGTCACTTTCAAGTGATAGTTTTCTGACTTTGGAGAAAAAAAGGGACAAGGTTTACAAATCATTTTGACAAATGTTTAGGCTGGAAAGGTCTTCGGTTATATGGTAAAATGGCCATGCATTTAAACCCAGAACATTCATAACATCTAGCATAGGATGTGCCATGTATAGCAAACTGTAGATTAGGATATATTACACCCCAGTCTTTACATAGTAGTACAGACCATGTAATACTCAAAGAATGTGCACTATTGCTGTCATAAGAAATAAACGAGTTGATATTAACGTGATAATAAAACTTTATTAACACAAGAGCATGGGAAACAGGAAATGGATCCAGGATGCAATGTTTATTGTTATGTGTTGGTTATTAACAGTGTCTGTGGTATCCGTATCATTAGACACACAAAGCATGGCAGAGGAGTGTTGTGTTTGTTTATATTTTCTCGGCCTGTAGACATCTGGGGGGGTGAGACATCCGGGGTGCTGGATGAGGCACGTATGCAGCACCCTTTATAGATATGGAATAGTCTCTGGTCAGTTCCCAACACATTATTTTGACAAAATGGCAGTCCTTCTTTGTGACTGTGCTCGGGTTTTACTGGCTTCTCCACCTTCACGCTCACTTTTCCCTTTTAAGTCAGCCAGCAGCAGACTGTGACTAGAAAAGGGAATGTGTGCAGCCAGCCGGCGAGAGCGAGAGAGCGAGGAAGAGGGGGGGCAGGCATGCTGAGAGCAGTGACAAACTATCTGCTTCCATGATCACCGCCTGCCTGCAAGAGCCTGAAAGACCCCGAAAGAGTGAATGTTTACCAAAGTACAGCTACATTTTCCATGATCCCAAAATAAAATTGGCTCAGAATTCCTTATAAGGGCCGCGGGGAGGCTCCAGGAGAGAGGTTTGAGACAACCTAAAGCTCCTTGGAGATAGTTCAAAACTGCTACGGATTTCTCATGTTATTTCTTATTTTTATTTGATGATTCTTTTTTTGTTGTTGCTTTCTCTCTTTGGAATAAATGGGAAACTCCTTAAATTAGATTACAGGAGATTTATTGTACTCCTAAATATTTATTACAGCTTTCGGACACTTTAGTTTGGACTGTGAGAACAACTCCGAGTATGGCTCTGTCTATGGCATCATCACTAAGCTATCTCTGCAGGCCATACCTTAGCCAAACAGAGTTAGACACAACTATCCATGAGCCCATGCTATTGAGTGTCCTGTTCCTGTGTGTCTGTGTGAAGCCTTGTGGATCTGCTGTCTGTCTTCTGGGACTGGTGTTTAACTGTTTTCTTCTCTCTGTCTTTCCCTGTTTCAGACAGAACCAAAGGACAGCGCATACACTGTAACCAATAGGTGAGTATCACATGATGTCAGCTCCGTTATCTCAGCCCAATTATCGGCCTAAACCTCCTCAGGGGTCAGACATTATGGCTGTGATTGACAACTGATGTAACTTCTCAGAAATGAAAGAGAAGACTTTATTTTTTTCATGTAGGCTACAGTCTGGTGTATCCCTGTGAGTGGCCCCTATGCAATCCCCCAGACCTGTGCAACAATTGTGTGATTACACCATCCCTCTTCCTGGGATGAGGGTCAAAACTGAGCACTCAGTCACAGGTGTTTATATGAGCTCAGCATAGTGTCTGGTTGCTGAGTAATGTTCTGCGGTGTCCATGTCCACACACTGAAACGTGCCAGATAGAGACACTGTTCAAGGGCACAGTTAGCCCGCCATTCTAAATTGGCCGAAAGTCAGACACAGAGGGGAACGCTGTGTATCAGATGATATCAGATGTCAGATCCAAGAAAACTTGTCTGAAACCTTACTGTCACCAGTGACCCACAACAACATCACTTCCTCCTGACAGAACAAGCTGATGGTGTCTTCTTTACTCTGATTCAATTGTGTGTTTAGCTATTTTTTACCAGCCAAGCACAAACATTAAATAATTACTGTATATAAACCAGATGAAGTGTCAGCGCTCCATGGGAGTTTCCTCCTCCTTCTCTTCCATCTCCTTCCTCTTCCTCCTCCTTCTCATCCTCCCTCCTTCACCTCCTCCTCAAGCCTCCTTGTGGTGCCTGAGGCCTGATGTGGGTAGGCAGGAGGCTCCAGTAATCCTGTCTTTGTGGGCCAGGCTAGTTACACGCTCAGGAAGCAGGCAGGGCACTGTGCCCCTGCCTTCCTGCCTGAAGTCTGTGGTGTTGTGACCTCAGTGACACCCAGAGGCCCAGCAACAGATGTGTCCCCTGTGAACCCAGGGACCTGGTCACCCTGACACCTACATACATCTAGTCCATTCACCAGCACCTAGCATAGACATATCACACCTCTCCAGTGAGGGATCCTCTCTCATATGATTAGGGTATCAGTTCAAAAGTTATTAGAACGTTATAATGTTCTATCAAGTTAACTGATTATTTAATCTAATGTATATGAGTACACCAGTTTAATTATCAAGTAATAGCATTAAGAATCAACTGGGAAATGGTGCCCACAAATTTTATGTGAGAAATGAGTGAGAGCAAGGCTAACGGTATGTGGAATGAGTTAGATCATTTTTTAAAATGGAAGCTCCAGTACAGTAGCAGTGATCTAGGGAGAGATTTCATAGCCACAGGGATGAGAGGCAAGGCTGATGGAGGAATCCTGGGTGTAATGTGAAGAGTAGAGGAAGTATACTGAGAGCAGAGGGAGAGAGGGAGCTCCTGGGATGTGTACCAATTGGCACCCTGTTCCCTATATAGTGCACTACTTTTGACCAAAAGTAGTGCACTCTATGGGGAATAGGGTACCATTTGGGACTTAATTGTTTGTTTGCTCTGCGGCTGGGTGTCCTGCAGTTAGGGGTTTAGTTTGGGCGATGCTCCTGGCACCCTACCCCCTCTGTGGTCGCTGTGAGAAGAACGTGCTGGAACAGGAGAACGGCCCACACCCCTGCTGTCATGATGGCAGCATCTCTCTCAACAGCGTGCTGCTGATTAAAACTCTGTGGCCACAATCCAACATGGCTGAAGCTCCTCAAAAATCAGTGCCAAACGCATTCCAAAACACCCCAAGTACTCCAATCCCCATGTAGGGATTAGGGGTGTGGGAATTTGGGAATGTCAGTGGGATTGCAGGGATTAGGGTTGTGGGAACAGGGAGGAATGTCAGTGGGAGTGACGAGTTGAGGGCACAGGGACAGGAAGGAGCAACATTTAAATATGCAGGCAGGCAGGGGTCAAAGTCATTTCCTGTTCTCCAACATAACGTTTACAGCCCGCACATTCCCCCAATATACAGCAAGCCTCAGTCTTTATGGTACCTCCCTCTTACAGTTTGATACTGGAATGGGACTGCACAGACAACTGTCACAATGTACTTATGTGTGGTTCATGCTGTTTCGTTGAGCGCTCTAAAGAATCCTCCATTGCTCTTCTTACCCACAGGTCAGTCTGCACTGGGGTCTTAGGAATTCTTTGGTTTCTTACCTAACTCCAACTTTCTTAGTCAGAACTATCCTATAGCGATGTGAAGAGAAGACAGGTAAGGTAAATCTGGGGGGGGGCCTGCCAGAACACTGGCGTTGATGTTTTACTGTGGAGGTCTATTGCTTGGTCCTCAGGCCCCAGGTGCAGTGCTGCATCTCTGGTCAATTGGGAGTCTGAGATGAAGCACTGTAGCTCGGGAAGGGGGGCGCAGCTACAACGGGGTGAGCAGTCTGAGTGGTGGCCCCATGTCTATACCTCTCTGCCTTATTTTAGACGGTCTTCTAATGGAGACCTATGTTCAGGATATTAGGGATGGAGGGCCCCCGTGACTGGTGCTGCCCCTCCCAGCCTCTCTCTCTCTCTCTCTCTCCCAGGTCTGGCCACATATCTGAGATGCCATATCATCGCTCCACCCATGATGTTTACCTCTGCTTCATACAGCCGTGTGGTCCAGTAAAGACTATAGTTACTGGTGTGTTTTCCATGCTTTAATTCACCACCTCCTCCTGAGTGCATTTGCTGCATTACCTTGGCCTTTTCCTCGCTCCCGGGGTCCAGTTTTCCCAGGAATCCCTTGGGCAATCACAAGGGGGATTCCTGGAAATACTGTTCTTGGGGGTGGGGCTTGACTACATGGATCTGGGATAGTAATACAATCTGCTCGTGATATGTTCCACAGACATGTGCGATGTAATGGAAAATTCTATGAACGGGGAAGGACAATGAAGTAAGATAGAACGAATGCTACACTATTTTATATCTTGATGCAAGGCCTGGATAAATACTCTTATGTGTCTTTACCTTTTGATATGAATTTCACTATGTCAGAGAATCTTTATAAACTCATACAATTTCATATTAGCCATAATATAACTAATATAATAATTTTTTTTAAACTGTCAATAAATGTCAACATTTCCAACATGTCTGTCTCAGTCATTCCACTTTCTTGTTACACTACAATGTTTAGTATCATCGAAACTTGCTAGAATGACCCAAATCTCATTGTGGACACACGGCCAAATATGAAAACAGTGCCCTCTACAGTGTATGTAGATATATCAACACCACAACTTGCTTGTCAAAATCTTCACCACAAGGGGTCAGAGTTGAGCCACTTCCTTTCATATGCTGCTGGTAGAAACCCTCTTCTCACACCACTTTGATACAAAGTGATTTTCGTAGCAGGTTAGGAGAGAATTTTTGCCTTAATAACCTACGTTAGTTCTCCCAATCTGCTGCTTAAGTTCTCCTAACCTACTACGAAAAAGTAACTTCGGTATCAAAGTAGAATAGGCCATCATCCTATCATCACCCATCCATGTGCTACATCAGATTAGCCTACCATGGCAGATGAATATTTCAGGGACTTAACATATTTCAGTTCACATATGGTAGGAGTAGCATTTACACATACAGAGGAAATGTATATGAGTGTTTGTGTGCACCTTTCTATAGCCATCTTCAACAAAACAGGCAATGTGTACCACAAACTGGGTGTTCTGTGTACATTACAAGACGGGTAGTTGAAAGAATGTGGTAGTTTTAGACAAATAGATCTCCTTTGGGGGAAAAGCCAAACTCACTTTTGTATATATCAATGTATTCAAACAGGTAACTTGGACAAAGTTCATATGACTACAGACAGGGGACTGTACAATGTTAATAGGATATGTAAAACGAAGGCACTGCTTTAGACAGGAACTCACTTATAACAGAGATTTATTTTCAAATGTATTTTTTCTTTTAAGCTCCAGAAACTGCTGCTATACAAACTCTATACAAACTCCCCCCTTCAGGCATGCAGGAAGCACATGTACAGTGACTCATATCAATGTAGGTCGGAAGATGGATAGATACTCACATTCATAAGAGCTTCGCTACACAATCAAATCTATCCCTCCAATGAGAGTCTACTAGACATAGAACACAGTCTGGGCTGCATAGATCTGAGAAGCTTTCTACTGTCTGGCATAAGAAAGACAGGAGCACCGCCATGGTAAATGTTCCCTTGCTCCACTCAAGCCTCCCTGCAGTCACGTGTAAGAGGGTCTTCATGGCAGAGAGCGAAGGAAAGTAAAAGGCACAGCATAGGAGTAGGAAGGCCTGCAGTGAGAGAGAGTTAGAGTGAGAGAGGCTGCCCCTTTAACACTCACTCCCCGCAAGGTTATCTGGAAACTCCTCAGGGCCCCCACACACACTCACTCACACACAAGACACTACTGGGCTGTCTAGGCTGTAATTGCTTGGTCACGTTTGGCTCTACTTGCCCACTGGAATCCACTCAGAGCAGTGGAGGCTGCTGAGTTGAGGACAGCGCATAATGATGGCTGGAACGGAGCAAATGGAAACCCATGTGTTTGATGTATTTGATACCATTCCACTTATTACGCTCCAGCCACTACCACTAGCCCGTTCTCCCCAATGAAGGTGCCACCAACCCCCTGTGACTCAGAGGCGACAAAGAGAAGGCTATTTGTAGTGTACTACACAGCAGTAAATAAACACGTGCATACTTCAAATCGGTTGACTTTTGACTTCAATGGCTTTTCTGTAGGAATGTCTGTGGGTGGGTGGATGAATCTGAGACAGGGTTATACTGGCTGTGGAGATGAAATGCTGTATTCAAGATAGATGTTGACAACTTTAGCACTATGAATTGACCAGCATCAAATGACTAAATACTTAAACCCTTAACAGACACATAAGGAAGTAGTTAAGACTTTACTCCGTCTGGCATTTTCTTGCCTCTCTTTGGACTGGGGAATTGGCATTTCCCAGATTGCATGTCAACCATTCTGTATGTCAAAGCTCAACTAACTCACTAGGCTGCGAGGGTTATCCATGGTACACAAAACAATTATAAAGTAACCTATGAAAGATAGTTTAGCATGTGTCCTCCAATGAATGAGAATTCAAATACAATAGACACAGACCTTTTAAGATATGGCCTGGGCATTTTAAGGGTGATACCTTTAAATGCTATCTGATCAAGGTGGCCTGGTTTATCTGCTCCTCCTCATACCTTCTTAATGTCTGGAGTAGTGGGTGGTATGGGCGACGACATGTTAGATGCAAATTCCACAGGCTTGGAGGGAATCTGCCGCTGAAACTTCATGTGATGATGACTCACGGGAAGGGAGCGGCACACTTAGCCGTAAATGCCGTGCAGAGGCACCTGAGTTCACACACACGGAAACGCGCACGCATGCACACACACACTTCCCTTACCTGCTGATTAAGCCGACAGCAACACACCTTGAGTTGGGTGCGGCCCAGCTCAACCCCTTATCTGAGTCACAAGTAAAACCATAGTGTTTGACCAGCACTTTGCCAGACCGACAGGCCTCTTCCCTTCCCCGCTAGGTGTGAAAGTGAGAACCCCGGTGCTTCCTCATGCAGTCAGACATGTGTTGGGCCAGGTGAGGGATCATGGGTATCAGTTGCTCCCGGTATTGTGTGACAGATTACAGCACAGCGTTCAGGGAGGAAGGGGAATGAATGGCTGTTTGGGCCACGGCATAAGGAGTGAATGATACCTACCGTAGAGCGGGAAAGAACCAGCATAGGAAGTGACTCGCCGCAGCCACCTGAAACCATGGATGGGACTTTTGTGTCATTCTGGCTCACAAAATAAACGCCTAGACTGAACATTTACACTTCAGGTCCAACTTGTTCCATGGGCACTTTCGAGCAGATCTTGTATGTTTACTTAGTCTGGGAATCTGGTGCTTTTCTGATCATGTTGTCTTGTTGTATGACCACATGTTCAGAAACAGTACATACTGCACCATATAGTACAGTGCATACATTTACACAAGACAGCACCAGTCAGATTGAGTTGGAATCTTAACCTTTTGGTTACTGGCCCAATGCTCTAACCACTAGGCTGCCTGCTGTATACGACCCACTTTATGCTTAATGTAAGATTATACAGTACCTAGGTCCGACAAGGACACCCACAAAGGAAGCCTACAAAGAAAATCAGTGAAAAAATACAATACAGGCCACACAAGCGCGTCTTATACTACACAGCTTGGTGAAAAATACAATATGAGGTGTTTTGCTGCTTCAGAACAGCAAGCAAATGAGCTGTGTTAAAAAATAAAGCCATGATTGGTTTTGTAGCAGGAAAAGATTACCTATTAAGTGGGCCATTGAGAATAGAACATTGTTGTTACTATATATGGGGGTTATTTTAATTCACATTCATTTAGAAGGTAAGCTACACAGCCTGAAATAAATATCTAATGGTAGGCTATACACTGGAAAATGAGGTGAGGCAAGGATTTTCGGGTTCCTCTATGCACAGGAACTGAACAGTAGCCTACTATATCATCAACAGCAAACAACATAATTGAGAAACTATAGAAAATATATATTTTAAATTCTATTGATCATTGGGTTGACTGGCAGACTCCGCAAAAACATCTGCACATGATGGATGGGGTGGGTTTATGAGGGGGGATATGTATCTGTGTTTACTAATATACTTTTCGGTAGCCTTGTGAAGTCAAAATGTAACGCATTGTTTTGAATGTTCTGCCTGTAGGTTGACGTAGGGACACGACAGATAGAAATGTGATACTTTTGTTCGAGCTCTCGGGCAGTTTCACAAGGACGCCACATTGGGGCGCGGTCTCTGTCGTATAGTACAAGGTTCACAACGCATATAATAACGTTTCTGTTTCACAGAACACACGCAGTTTCACAATTGAATCCATAAACAATTATATATGCAACGATCCATCGATGCGCCCAGCTGAATACGCTCCTGTAAATGTAGCCGCGTTTAGACGTTGTCAAGAGCATCACAGTCATTTATGATAAATTCATTCCTCACATTTATTTTTACAACCTGTAACAACGGGTGAATATCGAATGGCCAATCAGCACCTGAGATACAACGTGTCCTTGTTTAGAAGGTTACACTTTGGTCCTAAAGATCCCCCTCCCATTTGGAACGCTGAAACGGGGTCAGAAATCATGTTCTGAATATAATCCTTGGGGATCTGCTCCATATTATGTCTTCCCTCTTCAATCATGTATTCATAGAGGCTGATGGTGTACAAGATGTGGGCAAACATTACATTACATTACTAGGATAAGAAAATTAAAGTTTTCCTCAATTAACATGACTATGAAATGACATGTGTGGTAGTGCTGCTACTCAATTATAATCTGTCAAGGGAGCAGGCTTTCACCACCTCACACTGTACCTTGCCCTCTATAGGCACCTCCCAGCATTATACAAGGGTTCTCTAATTCCTTTCTAGTGCCCACATGCATCTGCATGCCTTGGGTTGTGAGCATTTAGTGCCTGCTTGGTCTGTAGTGGGAGCAAATGGATAAGGTAGGACAAGGCCAAAGAGAGGTAGGGTTTAGTCTGGCAATGGGGTTACATTACACTGCAGTAGCAGCCCTGGTAGATGGCAGGAAGAGAGGGAGGAACGGAGCCCGATCAGCATGTGACACCTCACCACACCTCACTAGATCTGCCTATGTTGAAGCCACTCATCTGCTCATGAGGATGAGGCACCTAGGCAGTTAGAGATCTTCTATTACTGAGATGGTGAATGAGTCTTGAGAAGATGATCATGAATGGGATTTCTTAATCGGGCTGTTTCTTCTGAATACTCCCCTTTACAAGACACTAGGGAGTGCTGCTGTGGGTGAATAATGGTTCAATGGAACATTTTGAAATAGGGGTGCGTGTTCTTTCGCCTTCTAAAAGGTCACCAATGGCTTCAGATACAAACTGTGAGATTGAGTTTGACCTACCATTTCGATTGACCTCGCTTACATTTGTGACAGGCATTTCTTCACTCCAAGCATGATTGTCCCTTTGGTCCCTTTTGTTCTCCCAGAGGGATGTCTGGGGCCTCCCTCTCTCTGCAAACAGCTGCTTTCCACTTGTGTCGACCTCACAACGGATGAAAGGACAACCAGGACTTTTTCACCCTGCTGCTACCCTTGTGCTGTCCTGTCCTCCTTGCCTGGAGAATGACTTGGCTCTCAGCAGCCTGGTGTCTAGTGTGTCATGGTTAACAAATCCCTGACCACACAAGGCCCCTTCTAGGACTCTCAGGATAACCCAGGGCAGTTAGGTACCATTCAAACTAAAATAAATACAAGTCACTTACCCAAAGATACACTGGGGAATTTAATATATAGAGAACCTTTCTTTTGCTACTTTTTGTTGCCAGCTTTGCAAGTTATTTTCCTGTTGACAAAGTGGCCCAGCAGGAGTGCCATCGAAATTACTACACTGACAGACCCTACAGAACAATGCAAACACTCCAATAATGTTGTTGCGCAGAGGAAGGGGTAGTCTCACACAGACATCTATTTTTACTTGGAATCACCCATTTCCATTATGTAAGGGGGTGGGGTTAGCCTACACCTTGTTGCATTGCACTTTGGCCCTAAACCCATTGTGTAGTTCTCCATGCTCTTCTCGGTTGTTCGACTAACCCCTTTGACACGTTTTACTATTGTATAGAATGAGGAAGAGTGAGTCCCATAGTGAAGACTTGCTGCCAGCCACAATTCTTTGTTTTAGCCAGTTTTATGAGTTGTAGAAAAACAATTTTCCACAACAGCTATTTTAATCCATTTTAATATTTACAGATATAAATCCGGGAAGATCTTTTCTTCAAAACACCACCACAGGCACCTACAACTACCCACCACCCCAACAATATTTCACAGGAACTGCTTTTTCTAGATTACAGCAATACCTTTCCACAAATGTGTCCCTTTGCATCAAGTGATCATACCTTTAGACAAATCCTTTGCATCTTTCCTTTTTATCTATCCCCAATCCTGCGGATGTCAAATTTGAAAAATTCTCACAATACGAGGGTTGTGTGGTAGTCAAACACGTAAATGTGTAAAGACAAGAAAATGGAAAGACCAATTGTCATCCGGGCCTAAGGAAGAAGTCTGTGTTTTCTTCAAATTACAGAGACTTGGACAGTGATTCTGACAAGTCATTTAAATTTATTCTGACATGCTAAAGGGAATAAATTACATTTTTTATAGAATGTCCAGCTGTAAAATAGCTAAAGCTGGGTCAGGGGGATTATTAGGGAGGGGGAGAAACAGTTACTAGTGTGCATCTGTCTTGACTAAAGGCTGAGAGAAATCCAAATTATTCTTCCCTCAAGACTCAAAAGTATACAGAAATTAAACCCTCCAAAACTTTCTTCGCAATAACAAATAATGAAAATTAGGGAAAAAAGGTCACTACTCTAAGCAGCAGCGAAATTTAGTTGGAGAGAAATAATATTTTACAAGAGGATCTGCTTCCTCGCAGGAAGAAGAAACAAAAACACCCTTCCCCTAAAAATTATCAATTCAATACAGGGAAAGACAACTCTATAAAACTGAAGGGGAAAAAAGTAGGTTCTGATTCTTTAAAAAAAAGTGTATATATATGTATGTATATAAAAATGATAACCGAAGGGTGGGTGGTGTGAGGTCCTCTCAAAAACGGAACATTGATGCCATCCAAAGCAACTCAATGAATAAAAAATAATAAAAACACGACATTTGTCGATTGACATTAACATCTTCAAAAATAAAAATAATTTGCGTCATTTTTTTAAAAATAAGCAATTTCCAAACAGGTTTAGTCAAGTGGTGCCTAATTTATAATGAATATGCTTTTGTGGAGTTGATCTTTTTTATTCATTGTTTGAGACTTCAGAATACCAAGTACAATATAGTTAATGCAGCGTTCTAAAGAGGAACCTAGTAGTCACTAGAATTGTTTTCATCTTCACATTTGAAGCTCTTCTAGCACATATCAGCAGGCAGAATCTTAATTACCCTTTTTATGAAAAGAAACTAAATAAATCCAATGTTTGCTTAGTAAATACCCAGGATTCATTCATAACAAAGAACAGTTTCCGTTTACATCTTTCATTTTGCTTGAAAATGAGGGAAAAAAAGTTGAAGAGAAAATTGTTGTTTCAAAATGTTCAATCTGACTGACGTGTGTCTGGGTCGTGCCACGCTCAGTGACTGAGGGAATGGGGACAAAGCTGCTCTGACAGGGGGCCATGAGGTGAGGCAGGCACCCGAGCAGCAGCTCAGAGGGAGAAAGTATCAAGGGGAAAGTATTGCAATGTGCACAATAACATCCACAGTGAGCCAACCATGTCTTATTTTCAGTTTTGAAGAAACACACACCAAAAAAAAAAAAAATCTTCAGGGACAGGACAATAGAGACGGCTACAGCTTCGTAAAATTCCATACCAAGCCGGCTTTCTGTGTGGATATAGTATATACATACCAATATATAGATATATGCAGAGCATGTTATCTATATAGAGCAATTACATATATAGTATATGGAACGAAAGTTCTTTAACAGGAAAAAAGGGTTGTCCACAATGCCTGGCAGGCTCTGGTGAATTTGATCCTGGAATCCGGGGTGTGATTGGAAGGCAAATCCTGCTACGGCCACTCGTCTTCATTTCTTTTTCTTACTGCTCAGAAACCTGCAAGAGAAACGAGAAGAGAGAGAGAGAGAGACAGAGACAAGAGGCCATAGGTTACACATCAAGTCGAACGGGTTATCTTCATCAAAAAAAGGGTTGAGCGACTATCAACAAGGCCAAGTAAATGACGGCAGTTTTCCAGCCCTGTAATAAAAAAGTGCCCAGTCATCAGTCCCGCTCTGCAGCAAGCTCGGCCCCACTGCTGCAGAGTGCCTGAGACGGGGAATCAAACATTTACTCTGAGACTCCTGTAATGAAGACATTCACCACCACCTTAAAAAGGTTCACAACTAGTGCAGGAGACAACAGCAGCTGTGTAGTGTACCGGGAGTGGGTATAGACAGAAAGACAAGTGGAAAGCGAATAAGGAAACAATGAGTCTTGTGAAAAAAATCTACTTTTAAAGGGCGTAGTTCAACCGAGATAACAAAAACACTTCTAAAAAGACAAACGGGGATGTGATCTGCCTGTGTGAGTCAACCTCCCATCATGCTTCAAGTAATCTTTACAGACAGCCATTACCCAATGACATGTATTCCCTCTCCATAGCCACACCCATGCAGCTCAGCAGCTGGCCTTTAGAGGCGCCAATCCAAAGGATAGGAACATGGGCAGAACAGGATTAGGTAACACTAAAATGTGTGAGGATTCCTCACTCTTTCTCATGGGCTTTGACAATCTTTTGTCTTCCTCAAGCAAGCCTTCACACCTTGATGATGCGTTCCGAGACTCACCGAGTGGGTTTAGATAACTGCAGCTCAAGTCTGGACATGATCTCGTCAGATCTGAGTGATATGAGAAGAATTTGACATGAACGCTCCTGAGTCACCTCCTGCTACAGCAATTCTCTCCGATGTGGTAGGATTCAAAGGAAAGGTGCAGTTTCGCTGCAGGCATTTTACATGGGAGTGTGTTCAGAGAGCCATCAGAGGATCTATCCGTCGGAGAAATAAGCAAAAGTAATGGTTCTGAATTACACATGAAAATCTCTGGACCTTTCGCTTATTTAATGGACGTCAATGTGAGTCGTTGGTTCAATGACAAAATATAACACACGGATATGAAGGAGGAGATCCCTGCCGTTTCAAGTGTCCATATTTCATTTTGTTGGGAGTGGAGGGGCCAGCTGATGTAACAGACCAGTCACACTCACAGGGGTGAAAGGGCAGCTCAATTCTCCATATGCGAGCTATTAATAGAACACGCCTCTTCTAATACAGCAAATATCCTTTAGGAGATTTCACAGCAACATGACGATGACATTTAGGCCCTACACAGACACTAAAATGACCATGTGATGATCGATATGCTTCAAAGAGTAAAGGCCTGGGTCAATGGAGTATGCTATGAGCGTTAGCTACTTGCGTTTGCCTGATTATATCAACGTGGCATGCTCTAAACAACTATCATATAATACGAGGCAATGGCGCAATAGAGGGCTGAAACGCAAACTTGCATTAACAAGGTTTCCATTGTTACAAGGCTAACAGTGGCCAAGTCAAATTGGTATCCAAGAAACCCAGCAAGTTCTTTCAAGCTCCAATACGCCGGAGCTTGACTATTTAAATTCCTGGCTGTGGCTACTCAGCACCCTTCACTTGCAGTGTTATCTTAAAGGGACAGAGAGTAGCAGAGAACAAATAACCGTCACCAGACCTTAGAAAGAGATGTCCTTTTATATATTTTATAGCTTTGCTTGTGAGCAGGGGGTCCCTTTAACAAAAGGTCCTTTTTATTTTTTATTTAAAAAAAATAAAAAATCTGTTACGTAGGGAAAACTTTGATCTCTCCACCCCTGCAGGGAAGGCACATAAGCAGCGCTCAACTGTGCGCATGGAGTACACATACTAAAACAGACATAGTGCACAAAGGATTAGACCAATACCACGTCATCAGAAAATCCTATTTATAAACTAGCCTCTTCACAGCACTTGTTCACTGCCATCATTGTGTGATGTGCCTTGAAAGAGAGGGGAAGAGAAAGGAGGGCAGACAGAGTGTCCTCCTGCTTTGATTTCATATTCATATTTAATGGCTTTCAAAGCTCTTCTCGGCAGAGCGGAGACCAAACACCGTCATTAGTCGTGCCCGGAGAGGGGCAGAAGATGATTTGCCTGACATCATGGAGAAAGCATCTCATACAAGAAAAACTATAACCATCAGTAAACCTACGCCACCTAAACCAAATCCTGCCTTGTTTGGGACAGGATTTGACCAACAATACGTCACACAAAATGGTAGCCTCTCTGCTAAGTCAGAGGGGCTGGCGTGCTGGGGAAGAGCAGGACTGATACACTGAGCCCTCTCGGGGGCGCCATCCGTGTCATGTCACCAACATACATCAGGCCTCCCCCCCCCCCTCTCCAATTAACCTGCACTCAACCCCCAAAAACATTTTTTGGTCTAATAATAAATACTTAATCCACATAGCTCAGATGATAACCATTGTGTATTGAGGACTTAATTCAGCCCTGCCTAAGCCGTCTGAACCAAGCTGGCACACATGGACTAATACACATGGAACGGAGGGAGGGCTTCATTAGAGTCCTCCATGCAGTGTGTGGATAAACGCATGGTGTGTGCGGAGCAGTGAGGTCTGATGAAGCCAATGCAACAGATATTATTAGTGGTGGTTTTAAGTAATAGGGGGTTGGCATTGATTTGAAGTAAACGTGCCTTTTACTACTAAATCTAATACAGGTCAGGTAGTTGGTATCCAACAAGGCCGCCCTGCAATTTCATGCCAGAGATTACAAATCTAAATGGGCTACAGCCTAATCCCTGTGGAAATCCTAGTCGTCACCTGATGAAAACAGCTTCAGGTTTTTTGAAAAATTGGTTTGACTCCTCCACCATCAACCCTGGGCACCCGGGATACCCTCTACGAGAGGGAGGGGGGCGACTGGAATTAAAAGAGGTCATTCAAGAGTCACATCACATGAGCACTAAAATTACACATGAAAACAGACAGCAATTTATTAACCATTGCACCAACATGTATGAAACCTTTATTGGTATGTGGTTAGAATCTCACTCCTGCTCAACCAAGTATTTTAGAGCATTCCAATAAAGATTAACAAGTGTTAGATCCAGGAACAATGATTGCGAGAAAGAGTGAATCATACACCCCATTAAGAGAAGGGGTTCATTCAAAAGAGCGAAATCACTATGATTTTAACATCCAAAGAAGATGATAAAGCCACCCCTTTGTCCCAGAGAAGAATAAAGACATTTGGGTACAAAGTTAGTAGTCAAATTTCCCAAGGACGTCTTTGCATCTGCAAGACAGACCAATTGAATTTCTCTTTATCTTTTGGGGGCCTCCTCGAACTAACACTTTTTTTCTCTCATTAATCTGGTGGGAGAGAATGTTCCAAATCCACTTGTTTTTTAGGTTTTTTTTACCACTTTGAAGGGGGAACGAAAATGAAAGCAATTGGTGTCTCCATTTTTGCACTCCAAACGTCGCTTGGCTTTTTGCTACTAACCTTTCATGTTACTCTTGGGTTTGTCAGTTTGCTTGCCTGTAGGAGTTTGTGCCTGTTGCCCCTGTCCCCCTGAGGACGCGGCCTGCTGTGCTGCTTTCTGCTTCAGCATTGTCCAGTCAAACGTGTAGTCGTACTGGTGGTTCAGGGTCCTGGACAAGCACACAAACACGTTCAGACATTGTCACACAGCTCTGCTTTATTAAAAATACCTCTTTACTGTTAAGGCTGAATTTGTTTTCAGCCTTAACATACATGAAAGCAGACAGACGACATGCAAAACATAGGACGAACTGCTGTAGGCATTTATTTTTATTTTTTAAAGAACACTTCACTATTAACATTAGTACAATCTGTTATTAACACAACGTTGTTCTGCATTGTGTGTCAACACTGAGAAGAAGAAAAAACATGACTTGGTGTGTGTATTTCAGCTCCCTTGGGGACAGAGGTAAGAGGTTGAGAAATGATGAGCACCTGAAGAGAATGCGGAACAGCTGACGCAGGTACATGTAGTCAGGCGCCTCCTCAAACCGCAGCCCACGGCAGTAGTTCAGGTACATGGCAAACTCTGCGGGGAAACCCTGAAAACAAGAGTAGGAGATTGAATGTTATCTACTTATCCATTTTTTCAACTGTTTCGGTTATTATACATTACAATGACAGTCAGCGCCTAATCAATTTCTTTACGATGTGTTTTGGTAAAATGAGGGCAATTACTGACAGAAAAAAAATTATTGTGAGGTTACACAAGTCACTCCACAGCCTAATGCAAGGCTTGAGCATGCACTCACAGCCAGCTACTTAAGTATTTTAATGACCAATGGCCACTATGCTTTCAGTTCCAAGGCTATGCATAACAGCCACTATTTAAAGACTGGATTAGATTAGCACCTCCAGCCACCATATCTCTGCTCTTGTACACAGAGAGAAAGCCTTCACCCGTTACAAGGCACATACTTCACTTGCTGATGTGGCCACTCGTGGACTCCAGTAATCTCTAGACTTCCATAGTATCTACCGTTCTGTCCCTGTGACCCTGACTAAAAATAGCGGCATGGCGTGTCGCAGAGTTCATCAATTTAACACAGTGGAATCCCTTTACACAGCTGATTGAAATTATCAAAAGCTTGATGATTAGTTGATCATTTGAAATCAGCGGTATAGTGCTAGGGCAAAAACATGCACCCCTTGGGGTCCTGAGGATCGAGTTTGGGAAACACTGTTCTATGGTTTCACACGCTCACCTTACACAACACCTCGACTGGAGTCGACATCTTCTTCTCGCTAATCTTCTCGTACTTCTGTTTCTTTGTGGCAGCCTGTGGAACATGTGGGCGAGAAATGAAAATGTTGTGCACCACAGTTTAACACTACCCTTTGCAGTTTTCCTTCACCCCCGGCGAGATCAGTGGCCCATAACATAACAGAATAAGGAATTTGTTTGGCCTGATGTGATTTGTAGCACTGAAAGAGCCACCTGAGGGAAATATTGGGCCATTAGAGAAAGTTGCGTTACTCTGTAATAGACTACTCATGGGTCAAGTGTGTGTACACAAGTGGTGTTTCACGACCTAATCCATCTCGCTAGGCCGGGCAATTGGGGCTGTATGCATGTAAAGAAAGGCTTGGTGCTGAAGGTAATTCAGAAAGCATTCATACCCCTTAACTTATTCCACATTTTGTTTTTATTAACCCTCATTCTACCAGGTAAGTTGTGTTACAGCCTGAACTCAAAATATATATCTCACCCATCTACACACAATACCCCATAATGACAAGGTGAACAAGTTTCTCTGCTAATTTATTACAAATGAAATACAGAAATCTCATTTACATAAGTATTCAAACCTCGGAGTCAATACTTTGCAAAGGTGTTTTTACACCTTTGGCAGCAATTACAGCGGAGTCTTTCTGGATAGATCCCTAAAAGCTTTCCACCCCTGGATTGTACATTTGCACATTATTCTTAAGCTCTGTCAAATTAGTTGTTGATCATTGATGGACAACCATTTCAGGTCTTACCATAGATTTTCAAGTAGATTTAAATGCAAACTAACTTGGCCAATCCAGAACATTCACTGCCTTCTTTTTAAGCAACTCCAGTGTAGATTTGACCTTGTGCTTTAGGTTTTGTCCTGCAGAAAAACATTTATCTCTCTGTGATGGAAAGCAAACTAATCCAGGTACTCCTCTAGGATTTTGCCTGTGCATCGCTCCATTCCTTTTCTTATCCACAGTCCTTATTACAAGCATACCCAAAACATGATGCAACACCACTATACTTGGAAATATGGAGTGTGTCACTCAATGTGTTGTATTGGATTTACCCAAAACATAACACTTTGTTTTCATCTACCAATAGGTGCCCTTCTTCCGAGGCATTGGAAAACATCCCTGGTCTTGGTGGTTGAATCTGTGTTTGAAATTCACTGCTTGACAGAGAGACCTTACAGATGATTGTATGTGTGGGGTACAGAGATTAGGTAGTCATTCACAAATCATGCTAAACACTTATTGCACACAGATTCCATGTAACTTGTGAAACACATTTTGCCTCCTTAACTTATTTAGGCTAACCATAACAAAAGGGGTACTTATTGACCCAAGACATTTCAGCTTTTCGTTATACTGAACAAAAATACAAAACAACAATTTTACTGAGCTGGGGTTCATAAGGAAATCAGTCAATTGAAATAAATTGGGCCCTAATCTATGGACATGACTGGGCAGGGGCACCCACTTGGGTACCCCCCCCCCCCCAAAATTGGCTTTATTGCTGACAGAAATACTCCTCAGTTTACTCAGCTGTCCGAGTGGCTGGTCTAAGATGCTCCCGCAGGTGAAGAAGTAAGATGGAGGTCCTGGGCTGGCATGGTTACACATGGTCTGTGATTGTGAGGCTGTTTGGAAGTACTGACAAATTCCCTAAGCAATGGAGGTGGCTTATGGTAGAGAAATGTAGATCAAATTCTCTGGCAACAACTCTGGTGGACATTCCTGCAGTTAGCATGCCAATTTCATGCTCCCTCAACTTCAGACATCTGTGGCACTGTGTTGTGTATCAAAACTGCACACTTCAGAGTGGCCTTTAATTGTCCCCAGCACAAGGTGCACATGTGTAATGATCATGCTGTTTATCAGCTTCTTGATAATCCATCCACCTGACAAGTGTGGCATATCTTGGCAAAAGAGAACTGCTCACTAACAGGGAAACAAACACATTTGTGCAGAAAATAATATTTTTGTGCATACAGAACATTTGGGATCTTTTAATTTCAGCCCATGAAACATGGACCAACACCTTACATATTGCGTTTATATTTTTGTTCAGTGTAATTTGTTCAAATTTCTAAAAACATGGGGTATTGTATGTAGGCCAGTGACAAAAAAAAGCATTTTAATTTTAGATTGAGGCTCCCGAATGGCGCAGCGGTCTAAGGCACTGCATCTCAGCGCAAAAGGCGTCACTGCAGTCCCTGGTTCGAATCCAGGCTGCGTCACATGATTGGGAGTCAGCCGTGATTGGGAGTCCCATAAGGTGGCACACAATTGGCCCAGCATCGTCCGGGTTTGGCCCAGGTAGGCCGTCATTGTAAAGAATACTGTTCTTAACTGACTTGCCTAATTTAATAAATGTTAAATAAAAAATAAAGCTGTACCAAAATGTGTAAAAAGTCAAGCGGTATGAATACTTTCTGAAGGCACTGGACCTAACACCTTGCCGAGGACTTGAGTTTCAAGCACTAGTACTGCAGGCTGCTGTTACATGTAAATTAGACAAAGGACAGGCCTTTTGTACCCCATTTAACCCTGCTCGTTGTAAATTAAGAGCCTCACTCACACTGATTTTTGCCATGTCAGAAAGGGCAAAGGTGCATTAGGTTGTAAACGCAAGTCTAGGTAAAGAGCATAAAACTGTACATTCGAGGCACCCCATTTCTCTGCAGGATATATGCATTTAAAAATAAGGTAGCTCTGGGAAGTAGCTGACCTCAAGGAACACTACAACTTGAATGGGAAGTTAGGGATAATCTACTAGTAAGACTCACTAACAAGCTACCCTGCAATGCACGAGGCACATCACACAATGTTAAATTGATTCCCTGAAGTTGTCAGAGGACAAAACTACTTAAACCATTCAGCTTGAGTAAAAAATGAATCCAATGTGAAGTCATGAAAATGGTAAAGCGGCTGAAATTGATGTTATGAGACAGGTGGGGGAAAAAATGCAAAAGAAAAAAGCCTAGTAGCAGGAGGAGGAAAAGCTGTGGCGAGTGAATTAAATATTAACCACCTATTTAGTGGACAGGGGGCCCTAGAGTACCTGCCTGGCCTACCTTTAGTCCCTGCCAGGGCAGGCTGGTTCTGTTGAAATACATCAGGACGTATCCTAGCGACTCCATGTCATCTCGGCGACTGGAAAGAAAGACATTTGGCATTCAGTACATGTACAGAGCTAATACATCTCGGTTGGTTTAAGCGCAACACATTTCACATTCATCTCAATGCCTTTTGTAACAGCTGATCTGTACCAACTTCCAGACCACTGACACCATTTTACTGGTCAAGTTGAATTACGAGATGCCAAGAGGGTGGGGTGTCTATCCTGTTAAAGTGCTTTAACACAAATTTTGTTTTAGGGGCACGGCTCAGTGAAGCAGCCACATGCTTTGTGTTTTTTCATATCCCAAGTGAATGCTTAAAATGACAACATGAAAACATAAAAAGCTTGTTTAAACAAGGGAACTATAGGATTTCTAACCATGTTAAATTCTATTATCACAAAAGGCAATGTTCGCAATGAATCAAGATTTTATGAAAATTACTGCAAGCTTAGGTTGCGGCAATGCCATAATGGTATGTCAAAAGATAAAGTAGGGGGAAAACATCTCCAGTTGACTTAATTGCTTACATTACAGCTCAATCCAGAGCAATGTGGATAAGGGGAACAAGATTGATCTGGCTAAATTACATGGCCCCATTGGTCAAAACTGGGAAGTGCAGCTGTTGGTGGCAGCTAGATTCTAGTGACCAATGGGACTAGGTTGACCATCATGAGAACAAGTCCTTCGAGAGCCACTCTGCAGTCTCAGCAGGAACAAACAAAAGCGCCTTCACACCACAAAAAAAAAAACAATGGGTGGATACCGATATAAGTGGGGAAAGAGACCCATTAACCAACATAATAAGTCCTAGGAACCTAGCCACTGTGGCCTATAAGTGTACAAACGAGGAAGATTAGAGAATATCCAGCGAAGGCTGAAATATATTACTGTGTGCTGAACTGTTCTTACCTCTGCTCGATTCCCAGATGTGCGTTGATGCTGGCATAGCGAGCTGTGCCTGTGAGGTTTTTGTCTTCTCTGTAGGGTATGTGCTGTCGTGTCCGGTTGTCCCGGTATTTTTTGGCCAGACCAAAGTCAATGAGGAACAACTGTAAAAAGGGGGGGGGGAAGAGAAAAATAAAAAATACAACACATTTTAAAGTTATCCTGATTCAGAGGAGCAGTTGACAAAATTGGAGGCTGGAGCTGTGAGAGACCATGGGTCTATTCTTCCAATTTCCTGCTTTGCCTGGTGTACCATTTGACTAGAAAAGCAGCCATTCTCAAGGCCCCTCATTGTTATCTATGAAAACAATGCTGGCCATATGACGGCAGGATCAGGAAAACACCCAGGGGTCAAAGTCTGAGGCAAATGGAATTTCTGCAGGAAACTCAAGAACGTTTCTCCCTGCCTACTAACAGGGTTGTTGAAAGTGTCGGCCTTCAAAGTCTGTCTTGGATCGGAATGACATCTAAATTTGTGGACTGCCTGCCATACTACTCCACTCTACTGCCCACGCACAACTGCAGGTTGCAGTCCCTGAGAAAATGCCTCGCCCAACAGAAGTGTTTCACTGAGGCAGCACTGACTGACGGCTGCAGTCGTATTGAAACGGATCCACTCAGCCATGCCTCTGCTTGCTTGGCTCAGCCAGGGATTCAAACATTTCCTGTTGTCAAGACAAATAGCTACGCCAACCGTAAAATGTTATTTGGACGCTTCCATCTGAAGTCTGGTCGGGAGAAAAGGCAGCTCCACACACAAGAGTCCACTTGCTGCAAACTAACAATCACTTTACCACGTTATTCATTAACGTGAGCCTTTTTCTTCCGTGCTGAGGTACCTTTTGTTCAATAGGAAGTTTATTGCAGGCAGAATGGAACATTTGAGAGTCGATAAATACACAATGTAGCAAGGCGAGTGGCATATTCCAGCTTTCATAGAACAAAAGCATGGGAGCTTCCATTAAACCTACATCGTTTAAACAGTTACCTTGCAAAAAAATACTTAGGAGCTCATCTCACAGGCCAATGACCTTCAAAATACATACATGTTGGTATCAGCTCTAACATGCCGAGTCATTGCGCTTCCTTGGATTTTGGTTCCTACTGGTCCAATTGTTGTCAACATACTGAAACATGAATCTTAAGCACAGCCATATTGACTCAACAGGCCCATCCTAACAAACCAAACTGTGAAACAAAGTAGCACAAATCTAGATACTTTTAAAGCTAAGTCAAAGTATGCATCATCATTTTCTGACTGAGGGTTCTGGTTATGCAAAGCCATACTAGTAATTAGCCTTCAAGCACAGTCTAGTTCTCTTCCAACTTGATATTGAACTGTAGGTCTGCGAGCACACAACCTAACCCCACCCATCTGCCGCGCAGGTCCTCATTCAGGCTTTTCAGGGCCTGTATTTCCAAACACTCCTTTTTTTCTGCTCATTGTGCCTCTGGCTTCTGGCCAACAGTTGGCCAGGCTAGGCAGCCTGTGAAGTCAGCAGCAGTCTCTTAACAGGCAGCTGGTTCAGACCAGCTCGAATGCTGCCACATAGCCCTCTGTTCCAGAGCAACTGGCAATCACCACAGCACAATTTTCACAGCCACATGGCCCAGTTATCCCTTCTCTGTAATGCCAAGGTGCAAGTCATATAAACCAAGTAGCTACAGTTGTACTGAGCAGACAGAAAATCTTTAGGAACTTGAAAAATTGCCGTGATCTCACCTCAATTTTAGCTGGTTTTGGCCAGCACGGTCACTTGAAATGGACACACTAGTCATAAGGGTTAGTGACTGATATTTTCCTTGGTTGAGTATTCTAAAACCCAGAAGGTGATGATAATTTGGGAAACGAAAAAGATAAAATAATCGTGTGTATAGCAGGCACTAAAAACTCAGTGAAACAGCTCCAAGGAAATGGAAAAGCATCCAAAATATTAATTAGCGCCATGACCACTTCAAATGAGAGAGCGTGTCCCTTCCCCCCAAAAAATATAGAAAATCTAGAAAATTCAACAGCATCTCCGCTACTAGTCACCATGTCCTTTATCCACCTACTCTCAGATCCCTACAATCTGGATTTGGTGTTAAAACCTCTTATGGCTGAGATCCCCGTACAGGGATCAACATCAGGGGAAATTTCAGAGTGACAACTAAAAATATGACGTCGTAACATTAAACATTCTTGAAAATGCAAGTGTCTTACATCCTTCAAAAGATTAGAATCTTGGTAATCAAACTACATTTTCCGATTTAAAATAGCTGTTACAGAGAACAAATACCATGCTTTTGTTTGAGAAGAGCGATCAACAAAAATATTTTCCGCCATGACAGTTAACACAGTCACATCTGAAGGTAAAATTATGATTTACATTCTGATATGTTGCTCTTATTTCTCTTCCTGAGGGTCCCAGTGATCAAATGAAGTGCCGTTTTCTTTGATAAAATCCATAGCCTAAATCAAAACATTTTGTAAACCGTTTGTGCCGTGAATTCCATCTCTATCAATTTTTTACGGCGCATTCGACGTAATTACACACAGTAGACAATTGTTTATCTAGTCATGGTTGATTTCAGTGCATTCCTCTGGATGTTTGCAACACAGCGGGGAGTATGTTTGCGGGGAGTATTGACCGAAGTGAACTGATTTGAAGACAACGAGCAATGACTTCATTGCGCACCAATTATTTTAGCGAAGCTTCGTTGATTGACTGTATTTCTGCCCAATGACCACTGATCTTCTTGAAATCTAGCTGGGTAGATAGCCAATGAGCTGAGGTAAACACCAGTATGTTATGGGTTGGACCACCATTCCTTGTTTGTAAAGGCACGCGTAACGAACTCCATTCTCGCCTTGACTATCAGAGGAGTTGCAGTTGTTACGCACAGCAGTATTTTGGAAAGTAGTATTTTCAACGATTTCATTGAAGACATCATGGCGAATAAATCAGGAAAAGCGAAGTCCAAGTCTACAGATTTGCACCAGATTATAGAAGAGATTGATCCGGAAACAGATAAGATTTTTTGTTTGAGGAATCTTTGAGTGTTATGATTCAAACAGGAGCTGAGGAGCTGTTTCATCAAGGACAGGACGTACTTCTGGACGGGTAAGTGCTAATGCCGTTTCATGAAATAAATATATATTTATATTTTTTTTGCCAAAAAAAATCATTTGCAATTTGCAATGAAATGTGTGTTTGTTTGGGTGTGTGTGTGTGTGTATGTATATATACAGTGGGGCAAAAAAAGTATTTAGTCAGCCACTAATTGTGCAAGTTCTCCATCTTAAAAAGATGAGCGAGGGAGGCCTGTAATTTTCATCATAGGTACACTTCAACTATGACAGACAAAATAAGAAAAAAAAAAAATCAGAAAATCATATTGTAGGATTTTTAATGAATTTATTTGCAAATTATGAGGGTGGTATGAAGGCCCGACATCCACAGGTGGGGGTTGTGCTTTACAGACCAACACCGTGCAGTACGTTTGGCATTTGCCAGAGAACACCAAGATTGGCAAATTCGCAACTAGCGCCCTGTGCTCTTCACAGATGAAAGCAGGTTCACACTGAGCACGTGACAGACGTGACAGAGTCTGGAGACGCCGTGGAGAACATTCTGCTGCCTGCAACATCCTCCAGCATGACCGGTTTGGCGGTGGGTCAGTCATGGTGTGGGGTGGCATTTCTTTGGGGGGCCGCACAGTCCTCCATGTGCTCACCAGAGGCCGCCTGACTGCCATTAGGTACCGAGATGAGATCCTCAGACCCCTTGTGAGACCATATGCTGGTGCGGTTGGCCCTGGGTTCCTCCTAATGCAAGACAATGCTAGACCTCATGTACTGGAGTGTGTCAGCAGTTCCTGCAAGAGGAAGGCATTGATGCTATGGACTGGCCCGACCGTTCCCCAGACCTGAATCCAATTGAGCACATCTGGGACATCATGCCTCGCTCCATCCAACAACGCCACGTTGCACCACAGACTGTCCATGAGTTGGCGGATGCTTTAGTCCAGGTCTGGGAGGAGATCCCTCAGGAGACCATCCGCCACCTCATCAGGAGCATGCCCAGGCGTTGTAGGGAGGTCATACAGGCAAGTGGAGGCCACACACACTACTGAGCCTCATTTTGACTTGTTTTAAGGATATTACATCAAAGTTGGATCAGCCTGTAGTGTGGTTTTCCACTTTAATTTTGAGTGTGACTCCAAATCCAGACCTCCTTGGGTTGATAAATTTGATTTCCATTGATAGTTTTTGTGATTTTGTTGTCAGCACCTTCAACTATGTAAAGAAAAAAGTATTTAATAAGAATATTTTATTCATTCAGATCTAGGATGTGTTATTTTAGTGTTCCCTTTATTTTTTTGAGCAGTGTATATTCCATGTCAGATGTATATATTTTCAATTTTTTTTATTCAAATGGAATGGAGTAGAACAGCAAACACACACACATGGCCACTGTGTCTGCTACTCCTCACCCTTTCCATATGAAATAGCCATTGGGTGCTTTTCGGGGGAGGGCAGTTGAATGGAACAGCACTTCACCTTAGTGACTGTTCCCTCTGCTCTATACAATACATATCTGTTTATTTTATGTGATGATAAAAAAATATATTTGTATGAGCCTTTTATGTTTTCTTTCACAGTGATAGCGACTCCGACTGGGAGCCCCCGGTGCCAAGCTGCCCGCTCTACCTCTGCCCCCTCTACTCCTGCCTCCAGTGGTGCCACAGTTCAGTTCATATGCCACAGTTCATTACTGCAGGCATGACTGTGCCTCAGGGCCAAAAGGGCACAGCATGGAGGCGTCGTTGTGTTCTGTGTCGCATGACCTGCACCACTTGTTCAGTTTGCCTCTGCTTTACATCAGAAAGAGACTGCTGTGGGACATGGCACAGGCAGCAAAATATTGTGTAGAGGACTTCCAAAGGGTCTACTGTTTTTATTTATTTATTTTTTCTAAGAATTTTATATATTTTTTTGTGTGTTAGAATTGCCTTTTGATATGTTGTATATAGTTATTTGCACTGCTGTATATAGTTATAGGTCATTTCACCAATTCGGCCACTTGGTTACATTTAGGCAACTTGTGTGGGACACCTGGGTGACTTCATGCTAAATGTCATGTAGCTCACCCATTCCTGAAGTTATCCGTCTGAAACTTTGCACACCTAGTTTCCCTCTTGTGTTATCCATCAAAATTATCTCCAGTATCCTATTCTAGTACATGTGAAAGATGATGCTACAACAATAAAAAACAGAAAACATATGCTCTTTCTTTCTCTTTTCTTCCACCAGATCTACTGCGTTATATTCTCCTACATTCAATTAACATTTCCACAAACTTCAGAATGTTTCCATTCAAATAATACCAAGAATATGCATATTCTTGCCTCTGGGGCTGAGCTACAGGCAGTTAGATTAGGGTATGTCTTCAGGCGGAAATTGCATCCCTTGAGAACAAGGGATGCAGCCATAATTAATCTCTAGATCTGTTTAGCATGTGTGTCTGGTTTAATGCCAATACAGTGGTCATAAAATATTGACCAAATCAAATAAATAAAAAGTAGTAGTACTGCTTCTAAATGGTGTAAAAAAAAAAGGTAAAGTTTAAAAAGTAAAAAAAAAAAAAAAAAAGTCAGAATTTGGGGGAGTATTAAGAGGCGGTTGTGGTTTCAGACCTGGTTTAATCCTGAGAAAGATGGGTCCTGAGAAGAACTAACAGCCAAGCTTCTTTTCCTCTTCCCCACTGGAGATTCTAAACACTGAACAAACAATAGAGGGTGCAGTGCATCAAACAGGATAGCTGACAACCCCACAAGGCCAGCGCAGACAGGCAACACCAAGGCTCAGAAAAAGAACGGGAGGAGAGGTAGGAAAATGGGAGGGGGAGAGAAAGCCCAAGGCCATCCTTTGTCCACCAGCAAGCATATGAGCTAAAATCAGAGAGGAGTCAGACTATGGGAGGACTTCCTAGAGGAGTCAGCCTGGGCTTAGTTGCAAGCCAGTATTTAGGCTAAGCAGATGGGGGGGGATGGGGGGGGGGTTCCTGCAGAATATACAGTCCACACTGCCACACCAATTTCATTCAGAGGCAGAACTGAAGACAATATAACTGCCAAATCCCTAAGTTATTTTATCTTGCTAAAAAAAGCAAACACTTATTTCCAAACCTGTTTCACGATTTTGACTTTGCAGTGGCTTTTTGATATTGCAGCATTTAACGCTAGCAGTGCCACACCAGTGCTTTTTACAATAATCATTAAACAAATTTGGAGTAACAGTCTGTCTGGGTACAGAACACAATATGCAGTTGACTTACTGGCACAACTAGGGTTAAAAGAGGAGGGAAATAATTAAGGCCATTCCCTAAAATGGGCACTCATTTAACAATGTGTGAAAAAGCTTTGAGAAAAAAAGAAAAAAAACGCAGCCACCCAACCCCACTACCTCCTTGAGATCTCACAGGAAGCAATGACTCAAATAATTGTTTAAAAAGTTTATTCTGATGGCTTGGAAACGGTGGAAACCTTCAGTAAGGAAGAGGGTAGAATACTTTGGAAAAGCCCAATCTGGCAATGAGCAGCTCTACAGCGCAAAACAGAGGAAAGGCGTGCAGTCAGAAAGGAGCATGAATTCATCTGCATGGGGTAGATTTAGCATAGCTGCGAGAGACGCATGACAGGACAGCCTTTGTGATAGTGGCTCTTAGATTCCAATAGAGCAGCCTAAGACAAAGCAACAAAACAAGCAATTAGTTTACAATGATGCCAAGCTGAGTATCACTCTCCAAACCATAGGGAAAAAACTATTGTTGGTGAGGTGTACACTTGCAATCTATTAAAGAGTGTGTGGGAGGGGGGGTGGGGTTAAAGATAAACTATTGCTCTTCACTCTACTGTTAGTCAAATGTTAGATTTAGATCAATGGCGCTATGTCCAAATGAAGACTACTTCATAAACACACTAACTGAATTAAAGGCTTTTGGGTACAATAAGCACCATTGTAGAAGAGCAGGTTGGAAGCAGAATGCAGAGTGAGTTCAGGTGAAGAGAAAGGCAGTTGATTTAAACATCAAGAGGATAGAGTGGGGTTCGCAAAAGCTACTGCTCTGCCATGTCTTCCCATCCATTGAGTTCAGTGCACATCCTACGCAAGACTTCTCGGGCTTGGGTGTCAGAGCTTGCAGTCCAAAAGGATTGTATGTGCACCTATATAAATGTTGGTGGAGTTTAGTAAAAAAAAAAATTTTAAAAATAAAAATAAAGTGACAATTTCATGTGTATGTAAAAAAAATAAAAAAAAATAAAAAAAAGAAGCTTGAGGCTGGCATTCACACAGACACACAATGGTAAACACTTATTCCAGACAGCACTGCCAGAAATGGTAATACAGGCTTCAACGCTCGAGTACCCAAAAGGTACTGCTTCGTTTTGATTAGACTAGCCTGTCGCTGACTGATAAGTTTATATCACATAACACTAACAACCTCCACAGTTCACGTGGACAGGTATGTGGTGAAACACACGCATTCCTGCTTTAACTTTGCCAAATGTTGCCTGTCTGCAAGGGCTCAAAATAGTAAGTTATTTAAAAACAAAATACAAATCAGGCAACTTGAATACAGTTGGTATATGAAAAAAGAATCACAAAAACGCCTTAATTATTTTCTGCAAGGGGGAAAAGAATAATTGAGATTACACATCATGCCTTTTTTTTGTCTTACTAACACCCGTCTATGATCTGAAAGAGATCCACAACTATAAGAAACCTGAGGGCTTGTATTACCTGGTCGTAAAAGCACCTTAATGTGTCTACCAAAACCATTCCATCCTTAACATCTGGACTAAACCAACCACAAACAATTAGCCTTAAAATGTCCATTACCAAGGACACGTAGCCTATTCAAAGAAAATAAATCACATGATTTGCCTCACTGAGGATTATATTTTCTACAAAAGAATACTTGGCACCACCAAAGCGTACAAAAACAAGATCATTTGGGCTACTTGTATCACTTCACACAGTTGTATAAAACAAAGGCACTAACTAGGTCAGAGATTGTCAACATAATGCATCTCAGGACGGGGAAACTGCTGTAAGCTTACCTTGTTACAGTGACGGCCAATACCCATTAAAAAGTTGTCTGGCTTGATATCTCTGTGAATGAAGTTCTTTGTGTGCACATACTCGATTCTGCTGATCATCTGTGGAGCAAAAAACAGCAACCTCTCAAATGTTGTCTTGAAACTTTGGGTTTACATAAGATTTTTAGTCATTCTCCCTTTTGCAGCCAAAAAATGTGTTTTGGGTTAATCTTATTAAAAAAATGTAAAAAGCAAACAGACAAAGGGGCCACAGTGAAAGATAAGGAGCAATGATGAAACCAAGCCTTACTTGGTCTGCGAGCATTAGTACAGTTTTCATGGTGAACCGGCGCGAGCAGAAGTTGAAGAGGTCTTCCAGACTGGGTCCCAGCAGGTCCATCACTAGGACATTGTAGTCCTTTTCTTGGCCATACCACCTGCAAGACAGCACCAGCCACATGTCAATATTCATGCTAACCCATAACAAAAGTTTAAAAAAAAATGTTTTACCTTTATTTAACTAGGCAAGTCAGTTAAAGAACAAATTCTTATTTTCAATGACGGCCTAGGAACAGTGGGTTAATTGCCTGTTCAGGGGCAGAACGACAGATTTGTACCTTGTCAGCTCGGGGATTTGAACTTGCCACCTTCCGGTTACTAGTCCAACGCTCTAACCACTAGGATACCCTGCCGCCCCAGTTACGTAAACTGTACATAGTAGTTTAATAGGCCTACGCAACATAAAAGGTAATGCAATGTGTGTGGTCATAGGTCAATACCATAGCCAAACATTTTGTGGAGAGTGGAGTTTAGCAATTAGGCCTAACCAAAAGCATGGCTTTATTCACAGATGACCAGCATTTTCTGGTTAAAGAGCATAGGGTTCATCATAACCCCATCACAACCCCTGAACAAGCATTTCGCTACACTCGCATTAACATCTGCTAACCATGTGTATGTGACAAATAAATTTGATTTGATTTTAAACTCTTGTGAATTACAGAGGGAGGCTTAATTTATCATTAACAGGGTGGTTTCATTTCTCATGCAGGGCCTGGTGCTAGTTAACTTCTTGAATGTAGGGGGCAGGATTTTCGTTTTTGGCAAAAAAAAAAAAAAAAAAATACCCATTTGAAACTGCCTATTTCTCAGGCCCAAAAACTAGAATATGCATATAATTGTCAGATTAGGATAGAAAACACTCTAGTTTCCAAAACTGTCAAAACATTGTGAGTATAACAGAACTGATATTGCAGGCGAAAACCTGAGGAAAATCAAACCAGGAAGTGGCGTTTTTACTGAGAGCTCTCTGTTCCATTGGATGCCTTGCCTCCATTTAAAGGGATATCAACCAGATTCATTTTCCTATGGCTTCCTCAAGGTGTTAGTCTTCAGACATAGTTTCAGGCTTTTATTTTGAAAAATGAGCGAGAAAGAACTTCGCGTCAGTGGATAGCTGGGTGTTCGCAGAGTTTTGCTAGCGCAACAGAGTGGGGGCAGCCATTGTCTCTCCCTCTCCTATTGAAAAAGCGACAGTCCCGGTTGATATACTATCGATTATATATTTTAAAAACAACTTGAGGATTCATTAGAAAAAACACTTGACATGTTTGTGGACATTACGGATAACTATTTGGAATTTGTCTGTGATGTCGTGACCGCTCGAGCCTGTGGATTTCTGAACATAACGCGCCAAACAAATGGAGGTATTTTGGATATAAAAATAATCTTTATGGAACAAAAGGAACATTTGTGTAACTGGGAGTCTCGTGTGTGCAAACATCCGAAGATCAAAGGTAAGCGATTGAATCTATTGCTTTTGACTTTCGTGACCAATCTACTTGGCTGCTAGTGTTTGTAATATTTTGTCTACTAAGAGAGATGTTCTTACATAAACGCTTGTTATGCTTTCACCGAAAAGCTGTATTGAAATCTGACACCAGGTGGATTAACAACAAGCTAAGCTGTGTTTTGCTATATTGCACTTGTGATTTCATGAAAATTAAATATTTTTAGTAATTTAATTTGAATTTGGCACGCTGCAGTTCAGCGGGTGTTGATGAAAATGATCCCGCTAAAGGTATGGGTGCGTCAAGAAGTTAAAGAGTAATCAAATGTAATCCTCACAGCTCTGCCATTAGAGGTCAGGGGGATTCCCAACACCTCTCCAGTACACTGCCAGACCAGCAGCCGCCAGGCAACCATCTTGTCCAAGAATCCAAACAGAGGTATTGTAGGGGAACGACTATATGCACAAAAGTATGTGGACACCTCTTCAAATTAGTGGATTGGGTTATTTCAGCTACACCAGTTGCACACAGGTGTATAAATATCAAGCACAGTCATGCAATCTCAAAAGACAAATTTGGCATTCCAATGGCCTTACTGAAGAGCTCAGTGTCTTTCAACATGGCACCATCATAGGATGCCACCTTTCCAACTAGTCAGTTTGTCAAATTTCTGCCCTGCTCAACTGTAAGTGCTGTTATTGTGAAGTGGAAACGTCTAGGAGCAACAACGGCTCAGCCGAACAGTGTTAAGCCACACAAGGTCACAGAACAGGACCACGTAAAGCACGTAGAAATCGTCTGTCCTTGGTAGCAACACTCACTACAGCGTTCCAAACTGCCTCTGAAAGCAACGCCAGCACTAGAAGTTGGTTGGAAGTTTCACGAAATGAGTTGCCATGGCAGAGCAGCCGCACACAAGCCTAAGATCACCATACACAATGCCAAACATCGGCTGGAGTGGCATAAAACTTGCCGCCATTGGACTGTGAAGCAGTGGAAACGTGTTCTCTGGAGTGATGAATCACGCGTCACCATCTGGCAGCCCAATAGACAAATCTGGGTTTGGCGGATGCCAGGAGAACACTTCCTGCATAGTGCAAAGCACAAAGTTTGGTGTTGGAGGAATAATGGTCTGTGGCTGTTTTTCATGGTTCGAGCTAGGCCCCTTAGTTCCAGTGAAGGGAAATCTTTACGGTACAGCCTACATTGACATTCTAACCAGTGGTTCCCAAACTTGTTTTTTTCTCTTCAAACATTCAACCTTCAGCTGCGTACCCCCTCTAGCACCAGGGTCAGTGCACTCAAATGTTTGCTTTTTTGTTGCGATCGTAAGCCTGCAACACACACACTACACAGTTAAACATAAGAGTAAGTGTCACAAAACAGCTCGAGGGAAGTGACAAAGAGCTCTTATAGGACCAGAGCACAAATAATAAATCAATACTTTTGCTCTTTATTCAACCATCTAACATATAAAACCGTATTTGTTCATTGAAAATTGTGAATAACTCACCACAGGTTAATGAGAAGGGTGTGATTGAAAGGATGCATATAACTGAAATGTTGGGTTGTATTGGAGAGAGTCTCAGTCTTAAATAATTTTCCACACAGTCTGTGCCTGTATTTCGTTTTCATGATAGTGAGGGCTGAGAATCCACTCTCACATAGGTACGCGGTTGCAAAGGGCATCAGTGTCTTAACTTCTCTAGGATAGGGGGCAGCATTTGGAATTTTGGATGAAAAGCATGCCCAAATTCAACTGCCTGCTACTCATCCCCAGAAGATATGCATATTATTAGAAGATTTGGATAGAAAACACTGGAGTTTCTAAAACTGTTTGAATCATGTCTATGTATAACAGAACTTATGTAGCAGGCGAAACCAGATTTTTTTAAGTTTTAATTTTTTAGGTCACCCTGTTTTCATTGAGTTTTCATTGGGAATCCAGATGTCTAAGGGACTTGCTTGCAGTTCCTACCGCTTCCACTGGATGCCACCAGTCTTTAGAAATTGGTTGAGGTTATTCCATTGTGTAATGAAGTACGGCAATCTTGAAAAAGTGTAATGTGTACTGTTTGATAGAGGCGCAAGACCAGAAAGCATGCTTGAGTTTGTCTTCCTGTATTGAACACAGATCATCCAGTCTTCAATTTTATAGATTATTTGCGTTTAAAAAATGCCTAAAGTTGTATTACAAAAGTAGTTTGAAATGTTTTGGCAAAGTTTACAGGTAACTTGATATTTTGTAGTGACGTTGGTCAAGTTGGAACCAGTGTTTTTCTGGATCAAACGTGCCAAATAAATGAACATTTTGGATATATATGGACGGAATTAATCAAACAAAAAGGACCATTTGTGAGGTTTATGGGACATATTTGAGTGCCAACAAAAGCTAGTCAAAGGCATGATTTATATATATTTTTCTGCGTTTTGTGTCGCGCCTGCAGGGTTGAAATGTTCTCTTTTGTTTACTATGCTCAGATAATAGCATTGTTTTCTTTCGCCGAAAAGCCTTTTCGAAATCTGACATGTTGGCTGGATTCACAACGCGTGTAGCTTTCATTTGGTATCTATCTTACATGTGTGATTTCATGAAAGTTAGATTTTTATAGGAACTTATTTGAATTTGGCGCTCTGCATTTTCTCTGGCTTTTGGCCAAGTGGGACGCTAGCGTCCCACATATCCCAGAGGTTAACAGCGTGATTTGCCAAGGCAGGATACTCTGAGCGTAGCCCAATCCAGAAATCTGGCAGTGGCTTCTGATTAAATTCAATTTTCACAGAACCGCTTGTTGCAATTTCGATGAGGCTCTCTTGTTCAGATATCGGTAAGTGGACTGGAGGGAGGGCATGATCATCCGTTCCGGGAAAGTAAATGCGTAATTGCGCACAACTCACTCCGGTGCTTCGCTATATCACATTTGACATCGTCAGTAAGCTTGAGTTCATTTGCAAAAATGATTTTTTTTTATTATTATCATACAATGGAAAGACCTGTGTGTTGTCCTTGTTAATGCAGACAGAAAAGAGCTCCAACTTCTTAATCATAACCTCAATTTTGTCCCGCACATTGAATATAGTGGGAAAGTCCCTGTAATCTTAGATTCAGATCATTCAGGTGAGAAAAAACATCACCCAGATAGGCCAGTCGTGTGAGAAACTTGTCACCATGAAAGCGGTCAGACAGGTGAAAATGGTGAGTAAAGAAAACTTTAAGCTCGTCTCAATTAATTTTTTTATTTTTTTAAACGTGTCAATACTTTGCCCCTTAATCAGCGCACTTCTGTAGGTTGTAAAAGCGTTACAAGGTCACCGCCCACATCATTGCATAGTGCAAAAATACACAAGAGGTCAGGGGCCCTGCTTTAACAAAGTTACCAATTTTCACTGAGTGCCCAAAACGTCTTTAACCTCTAGCGACGAGCAATCCCGTATCCGGGAGCGTAATCATAGCCTCAAGCTCATTACCATAACGCAACGTTTCCTATTCATGAAAATCGCAAATGAAATGAAATTAATATATTCAAACACAAGCTTAGCCTTTTGTTAACAACACTGTCATCTCAGATTTTCAAAATATGCTTTTCAACCAAAGCTACACAAGCATTTGTGTAAGAGTATTGATAGCCTAGCATAGCATTAAGCCTAGCATTCAGCAGGCAACATTTTCACAAAAACAAGAAAAGCATTCAAATAAAATAATTTACCTTTGAAGAACTTCGGATGTTTTCAATGACGAGAATCTTAGTTAGATAGCAAATGTTCATTTTTTCCAAAAATATTATTTGTGTAGACGAAATAGCTCCGTTTTGTTCATCACGTTTGGCTAAGAAAAAGACCGGAAAATGCAGTCACTTACAACGCCAAACTTTTTCCAAATTAGCTCCATAATATCGACAGAAACATGGCAAACGTTGTTTAGAATCAATCCTCAAGGTGTTTTTCACATATCTATTCGATAATCTATCAGTGGTGGCAGTTGGCTTCTCATCAGAAGCAAACGGAAAAATACTGCAGCTGGAGATTACGCAATAATTGCAACAGAGGACACCAAGCGACCACCTGGTAGATGTAGTCTCTTATGGTTAATCTTCCAACGATATGCCTACAAATACGTCACAATGCTGTCGACACCTTGGGGAAGCGACAGAAAGCCTAAGCTCATTCGTGGCCCATTCACAGCCATATAAGGAGTCATTGGCATGAGGCGGTTTCAAAAAATGCAGCACTTCCTGATTGGATTTTTCTGTTTTTTTTCTGTAACATCAGTTCTGTGGCACTCACAGACAGTTTTGGAAACGTCAGAGTGTTTTCTTTCCAAAGCTGTCAATTATATGCATAGTCGAGCATCTTTTCGTGACAAAATATCTTGTTTAAAACGGGAAGGTTTTTCATCCCAAAATTAAAATAGCGCCCCCTATATCCAAGAAGTTAAAGCTGTCAGGCATTCCCTTGGAAGCAAGAGCCTCTCGGTGGATGCTACAGTGTACCCAAGTGGCGTCGGGAGCAACTGCTTGCACGCACATTACCACTGAACTAGGTCTCCCTGTCATGGCTTTTGCGCCATCAGCAGGATTCTACAGCGCAAGTATTTCATTCGCATTTGCCCATAAAAATAGATGTGTGAATCTGGAAAAAAAATTACAAGTAAAGATTACCTACCGTAATCCATTTCTACCCCGCTGCTAATTGTTTAAAAACTACAAGTCTCACATTTCTAAGCGGCATGCGCCAATCACAGTATTGTTCTGTGATGACGCAGTCCAGTCAAAGTGAGAGAAAGTCTATAAGTTAACGTGCAGACATCACTAAAAATGAGGCCCATTCAATTTTACTTAAGCGAAAAAGAGACAAGGAGAAAGAGGAATGCTGCGAGGGGGATTCACAAGGTTCAACTAATGAAACTTCTTCACAACGTTAGCGACGCTGCCGTGACCCCCGCTGTCACGTCAACAGCCTTGGAGTCAAGTGCTGCTGTCTGAGGAGAAGAGGCAGCTGAAAAATAAAGAAACATTGCATACTTCATTTGCGAAAGAAGGACCTTTCGTCAAATTTGGGCTGCTAATCAGACTACACCACAAAAATGGAGTTGACATTAATCCCACATACGCCAATGATGTGCGGAGATGATCAGTCAAATTGCTGACATAATAAGAGAGCCTGTCAGCGAAGCTGAAAGCCACAAAGTATCTTGCCGTTCTAATAAATGGAGACACTGATATATCCAACACCAAATGCGAGATTGTCTACGTGCACTTGTTGGAGGATGGCACGCCAGTCAAACTCCTAGTCGGACAACAGACCCTTGAGCACTCCCTTGCAATTCCTAAGTTGTTTCTTTTATAGCCTTTAATCTTGTATAAAGTTTAATCATTAATCATAATGAGATAGAATTTAGTTTGTCAGAATTACTTTTGTATAATATTTGTGTGTGTGTGTTGTCATTCAAGGTGTTTTGATGATTCAAGGCCACATTTGGTGCTGTTTTCCCAGAGGATGGAGGGTCATGGATAAAGAAGTGCATCTCCTTCAGGGCAGATGGTGCCTCCATGAGCATGGGCCACTGTGGGGGAGTGATTTCCCACTTGCAGAGAGCATATAATCCCAATCCACTGTATGCAACAGAATGTATTAGGTTTGTAACTATGATTTTGTTTTATTTGCTAGCAGAGAATGCTAAATACTGTGTGTGCGCGCGCTAAGTGTTGGAAAGGTAAATACCACAGAATTATTGTTTTCTGTTGACACAAGAGACAGGGGGGGAAGACGGTGAATTGTTTGGAAGATTGTTCTGACTTTCACAGGCTAGAGCTGGCAATACTGACCATTCAGAAGAAAGAGCCAATGGTTTCTGTCGTGTACAATCTTCTGAAGTGATAAGTCTTCTATCAGATTCAGCTGTAATTCCAAACAGGGAACTCTATGTTCTCGGGCAAGAGCTCAGTGTGGATATTTACACACTGTCTAGCAACAAGGGAACTCCCTGGATCCCCCATGCCCACAAAGTGTTCCTGTGGCATGGACAAGACAAGGACCTTGTCTTGTTTGAGGAGCAATCCTCACCCTGTAAGGGAATGACCTGAACCTCCCCCAAGCCACATCTGAGTTGAGGAAGACAGTGACCAGACTGGAAGCACTAAAGCTTAGGGCAAAGGCAGGAGGCATGCTGGAGAAGATCCAGATCACGCTTGCTCAGCAGCAGGGTGATGAGAGGAGATTCCAGGTGTGTTAGGATGAGAGCTTGTTAGGTTGTAAGAGAAATCAATTATTAAAATTGATGATTGAGAGATTCTCAATGTGAGAATCAATGTATTTGTTGCCCAAATAAACAGAGTTGAGGTTAAGGAGGGAAATGCAGTGGAGGGGTCTTCAAAAATATATATGGGAGAGAGACATACATTTCATGGTGTTGGTATGTGTACGTGTCTCTGTGTGTGTTATTTCTGTTAAAGGGAATAACACTGAAGGGGAATCTAAAAGGCTTCACAGACCTCACCAATCCCCAGCTGAAGCAGCACAGAGGCGGCCATCAACATCAGCGTGGATGATCTCAAAGCCAGGTTTGGTGGTTTGCTTAAGGACGAGGGTGTCCAGACCCCAGTTGAGTCTTTCAGAGTGTTAAACCCTGACACATGGCCAGAAGACCAGGCCAGCCTTCTTACCTTTGGCAATCGTGTCGCAGACCTGATGAGGCATTTCAAGGAGCCTCTAGAAAAGGTAAGAATTTATTTGACACTGCATTGCCATATGAGACAATGTTATGTTTGCATATTTGCAAACTCACTTGCTCTGTTCAATCCTGCCGATCGGGTTGCAACATGGCTCCAATCCAGGATGAGCAGCAGGGGCTGAAAATCTTGGTCAGCCACAATTTCAAGGACAAATCCTACAAAGTGTTTGAGCTAGTAATGTATGAATATTTATCTTAAATTCGCAATTACATAGCCAATGAATGAATGAATGAATGAATGAATGAATGAATGAATGAATGAATGAATGAGTATATATATATAACAACTTTAGATTTCACCCATCTCATTCTCGAATGGTTTAGACTGTTTGGAAGTTATTTTCCTCCTGCTTTGACCCGTGCAGTGCAGGTAGAAAAAGCAATTGCTGTGCCCGAAATTATCAACTTTACCCAGTATTTCAAAAATTGACCTTATACACTGATTGTTTAAAGCAAAACTAACAAAACTATTGCTGATGGTGAAACAGAACATTTAAAATAAAATCTAATGTAGCCTAAAAGTTAACAGCGCATTTGATTACAATGACCAAGCAAATGACAGTTGCGATTCCAATAATAATATTGCTTAAGCCATTAAACATTTGAATGCTGAAGGTGACATGCGGCCTACCACTCGTTTGAACAGCGCACGAAGCCGCTCACTGTTTTACTAGGCTACTGATATTGCCTGGGTTGTTCAGCATGCAAAATTACTTGATCAATGACTCACAGTTACATGCCTAGTTCGACACTTAAGGAGAGGACGCATCAGTTGTCACAAAACACAAGGAAAATTAAATTTGGGAAGGTAGAAAGTAAAAACCTGAAGGGGGGGGAAGTGAATCGGTGATTCGTAAATTTTTGAACTATTTTCGGACCGATGCGTGCTACATCCATCTTACAAATTTGAACCGGGAACTGATGCCAATCAGTGAATCGTTACATCCCTATTATCTGGAAGAAAAAAAATCTTCATTACATCAATCAGTGGGTACATTGTTCAGCAAACTACCATCACGTGCACTACAAAAACACAGCTAAACAACCTCTTACTGGTGAGCACTGGAATTAAAAAGGGTAACTACACCCAAAAATCAAAATCACGTTCTTCCCAGTCCTCAAGTTGTCTCCTGGTGTGGTTTAAGCATTTTTGCAGACTTAGAAAAACAACTTAGATGCTATAAAAATAAACTTAGATTGAGAGCGAAAACCTGAACGGGGTACACGGAAACCTAAGCAAGCGGAATTTAAGGAATAACTAACAGTCAAGCTAAAAAATAAAACCGATTAGGGCCCTGCAAGAGTCCACACTGCCATTTTTCTGCTCTGACAGATCTTTTGGAATTAGCTGAGGCAGGGCTTGACAATAATCTTTTTAGCCACTTGTCCTTAGGACAAGTAGGGTTGATTTTTCACTTGTCCAACAATTAAAAATGGACTAACAACTTTGACATTGTAGGATTTCCAGACACCACTTTAGAAAATAAAATGCATTAGGCCTACTATCTTTACCATAGAGCATCAGACAAAAACGTAGGCTAAACTCTGCCTATTTATTGGCTTATATATATATATATATATATATACACAAGCATGTCTTTAAATACAACAATGCCCTTTAAGGCTCTCCTGGAGGATAGTTGGCCACCCTTGGTAGCCTATTGAATATTGCAACATCGAAATCCATTTTATGTCTTCATAAAATAGTTCAAAAACAGATCATTGGACAGTTCTGGGACAACAGATGCAAAATTCATACAACCACTGCACATAATTATTATATATATTTTTTAATTACCATTGAAGTTGATGTAACAGACTGTTTAGCTTAAAATGTTGCTAAAATATATATATTTTCACATTATAAGCTCAATGTGCATATGGCTGTAGGCTATGCGGGAATGTTCCAAAACCTAAGGCCTAAATGTTTAAATAATAATTCCCTCAACATATCTATGGTCTTACCTTGGCTACTTAGAAACAAAGTAATACAGTCTTCATAAAATGACAAATGGTCCAAGTTTTAAACAATTAAGTTAATGGTTAAATAGTTTCAAAATGGTGACCGCCTCCGCTCAGATTCAAAGTGGGTGATGTGCTATGCGCAACAGGCACCGACAGTCCTTCACTCGCCGGTCTTGTGACCATCTGAACAACCCGTGCCTCGAGTATGTCGACAGAATCAAGCATTTAGACGTTCATGTTAATCATCCTTCATTATTGGTTGTCAAACACGATTGGCGTTTATAGCCTATATTTGGTCTGAATTTTGGCCACATTTTCTTGTGCCTCCCCTATGCCAGCATTGGTTTGGACATGAGGCTGTAGCCAATATGCATATCTACACTTTGACATGTAGGCATTATTTATGTACATGAAAAATGTATTTAAATATTAATCTAATATTGGCCTCTCTGATACAATTCTTAGAGTAATAATAGGTTGATGTAATTTTTTTGTACTTCATTTGGACAATCCAAATCTATATTTCTTGTTTCTTTCACTTGTTCCAGCCAAGAGGACAAGCGTTAATGTCGAGCAAGTGTGAGAGTGTTGTAAGTGTGTTGGTCAACAGCACGATTTCAAAAGACCACCATGATGGCAGCAGAGCAAATGTACCTTGAATAAAGCAAACAGTTCCAAACTCTGCACTTCAAAACCCTTATACACCCCCCTGGACACAGCCTCCCAAGCACATGAGTAACAGCCAACATGTGGCTGCCAAAAAGTATGGTGATAAAATGTGGTAGGCCTATGTAAAGCTCTAGAGGTGGGTAGATCAACAATTCCATGTTGGAATATTCCAGGTCATAGCCAATTCAAATACAGAACAATTTAAAACATGCCAATCTTCAGAACACAAAACAGGAAAAACTCAATATTCTGATAAACCATGTACCTTGACATGTTGATGGTGTGCTGCTACATTTGAGCAACATGGAGAAAGTCAGAGAAAAAAATAGACTATACAAAGAACCCTGGCAGACAACTCTTTACTCAAACCATATAAAATAGTACAGACAATGTGTATGCCATCTAGGCTACACATTAAACTACAGTCAATTAGAGTCCAGGCACAATAAGCAATCCTCTAGTTGAATACTGTTCATAAAAACTGCTCAGGCAAACACATTACAGGAAACTACAGGCCTCAGACCAATTTCCTCTTTTAGGGAGGCCAACAGCATGCTGCTCAAAAACAAAAACAGGAGAAATACGGGCATAATATCAGTAGATACCAAAGCTTAAGAGACCCAATCCAACATGTAACTACAAAAAGGGACTCAATTAAGGAAAGAAACAAGAGACATGTCCTTAACGAATAGATGGGCCCTGTATTTTTTGAAGGTGGAATTAATAAAAGAGCAAGGTTTCAATCTCAATGGACCCAAGAGAGAATGCACAAGCACAAGACTTCCCTTTCTGTTGATTATAACACAGCCATACAATTGCAACAGGCAGTGTGGGGTAGGTGGGGCTTGTTCAGCAGGTTCTTCTGGCTTTGAAAAAGTTGAGCTCTTGTAATCTCCCTGCTTGGTCCTACAGTAACAACCGTTTCAAAAATTCTAACACAGCTCAATTCAAAATCGCACTTTACAGCATGTGACAATACTCACTTGGCCGCAAATTCTATACTGCCCTGCACATTAATGCAAGATTAATAAAATGTAACAAGTATTCTTTAAATGCCTGTGTAACTCCCAGTCTCTGCTAGAGGGACCAGCTGATCACCACTGCTTTCATTCATGCAAATTCAAAATCCCCCTCCTTACCTGCCAACAGTCAAGGGCTCCATGACTGGAGTTACCAAACAAAACGGGTCTATAAGGTATGTAGCTAACTCACAGAGTGCAGCTCTAGAGTCCAGGTTACCAGTAAGCCACCATGCCAAGGTCCACACTTAACCAGCATGGCTACCACAGCATTCTGCAGCAATACACCATCCTATCTGGTTTGCGCTTAGTGGGACTATAATTTGTTTTTCAACAGGACAATGACCCAACACACCTCCCTCCAGGCTGTGTAATGGCTATTTGACCAAGAAGGAGAGTGAAGGAGTGCTGCATCAGATGACCTGGACTCCAGTCACCCAACCACAACCCATTTGAGATGGTTTGGGATGAGTTGGACTGCAGAGTGAAGGAAAAGCAGCTAACAAGTTCTCCGCATATGTGGGAACTCCAACACCGTTGGAAAAGCATTCCTCATGAAGCTGGTTGAGAGAATGCAATGAGTGTGCAAAGCTGTCATCAAGACAAAGGGTGGCTACTCAAGAATCTCAAATATATTTTTATTTGTTGAACACTTTTTTGGTTACATGTATCCTTGTATTATTTCATAGTTTTGATGTCTTCACTATCATTTCTACAATGTAGAAAATAGTCAAAAATAAAGACCCTGGAATGAGTAGGTGTCCCCCCCCCCCCCCCCCCCGGAGCTGGTTGGAGTCTCCCCTTTCGAAATTGGTGACAGTTTGCAGAGCCAACTGTTCGGTCAGGACAGTCAGTTGTTAGAAGAGACGTTACAGTATACTAACACACAGATGGCATTTGGATACATTTCCAGTGGACTTTATCTGTTGGTCTTTTATTTTTTTACTAAAGTGAAAGTTGTTTGCACAAACTCACTAGGCAGTAATAGAATGGAATTGTTTTCATGTCAATAACTTGGCTCACCACCACATAAAACCTGAGGTCAATTAAGTGGTGCCAGTTCTCCAGAATGTTTGCAGAACCCTCAGGCGAGTTCCATAACAGGAATGGCCCCAAGCGCAGAACTAGACAGGTGCACCAGCCACATGCTGATGATGTACCTGAAAACAAACAACCGGCTATGACTGTACAGAGGAAGCGTGAAGCACCCTCTTATACAACCCCCTTTCTTATTTATCCAGGCAGTCCACAGGGTACACCACCACAAAGCAAACCTAACCTGCCCACAAAGGCTTTGATTAAACTACATAACCAAGGAAGTAAGCTGTGAAACTAGCCTGCGTACTTATTGCGCTAGTATCTAAGGGCGTTAGCATGTCCTATTCAGAAATTCTCTTTACCTTATTGCTTAATCACCAAAGCTGTCTTGCTCATTTAGGGCAGTGTTCCCTTACTCATTACAAGGTTAATACCCAGGGCAGGAAACTGGAGAGGTTAGCAGATACAATTGTGTGGCAAAATGTCTACCGCACATGTTTCAGTAGTGCATAAATAGTTAGAAGCCCCTACATCACTATGGCATGGTGTGAGTTCACGTGGGAGAAAATTGATCCAGAAGGATCATGGCAGGGCCAGTAGTCCCATCTTTCTTCCATTAAATCATTGAAGCAGCCAAGCCTAATGACCAGCACCACTGTGACAGTCCAGCTTAAATCAGAGCATTAGCTATTCAGTATTAAATATCATTGACTGCCATTACTCACATATCAAAACAAATAGGCACGAAACTTAAAACGCGATTGTTTATTTGTTCAGAAGCTTTGACTACTTAATGAATTCACACATTAGTAATAGTATCCTTATGTAATTTTCCAAGTCAAATGCGAACAAGTGGTGTATTTTGTCACAACACCCTAAATTCACATAATAAATGACATCTAAACAAAATACATAACACTTATAGTAACGTTACTAATCCTTTCAACATATTTATTATCAAATATGGTTCCCAACTCAGTTCTACTGTTTTAAAAGTGCACATCCAGTTTACAGCCAGCCTCGATTCTAAATTCAGTGTCTGTGAACCAAGTCATTACCAAAGTCTCACTCTTCAATGGCCTTGTAAACGACAAAACCTAAAATAAAATACTTAAAAGGTGTTTGACGTTATGAAGTCACCTTGAGGAGACAAAACCACTAGGCCCAGATAGTTGTTTTCGCAAGCGCTGAGCCGCCATTTTCTAACAGGGTAGGAAGACATGTTGGAACAAACAAAAGAGGAGCGGCCATTTCCAACCACGAATTTTTGATTGCATGATCATTTCTTAAAAGCTGAAACAGTGAACAACCCTACATGGTTCATGGCGGATGTTGCGTTCGAATAATCTTAACGGTAAAAAGTAAATGTGCAACGTTTCCATAAGCAAAGACCAAGGAAAGCATTGCCAGCTAACGTTAGTTATACGAGCTAGCTTGTAGCTCCAGCTGGCATTTGGTAAAGTAAACTAGAAATGTGTTTGCAGGCAAGATGTAACTTTGTACAAATGTTAGACAAATATGACTCATTTTCACATACATCTCAAATATTAAACTGTGTTCAAAATACATTTACGTGTATATTACCTTATGTGTGGGATTCCAACTCCTCCTTGTAAGATTTTGTACAGTTTGCTTTCATATAACAACTGTGGGTGTCTGGCTTTCTGAGATTCCAATTTTACAGCTACCTCCTGCAATACAAAATTATCAGTTATGTAGCTTAGTACAATCTATCCAAGTTACTTTGCAGTAGCCTAATTGGCTAACTAAATAAAGATGTATTAATGCCATCCTAATTTACTATGCTAAAATAACGTTATTTACACGGTTTGCTGTAACCAATATCTACTATCTTAGATGACAGTTGGCTAGCTAGGCTAACGTAGCTATCATTCAGCATCGTTGAACAACATTTCAACAAGGCAAGTTGAAGCTAGCTAAACAATCTAATGGGGTGTATTCATGCGGCCAATTCTGTTGCAAAACGTTTAGCAACAGAATCCGTTTATCCCAAACGGAAAACTTTTGCAACGAAAACTAGATTTTCTAATGGACAAATACACATTAATTACTCCCCGTTTCGGTTGGTTCTTAAACGGTAAACCTTTCCCGTACGAATATACCCCTGTTAAATCTCGGTTAGTCAGCTAGGCTGTTGATTGACAGAGCTAAACGGTTAGCTAGTTAACATTAACAGTTACCCACTTGGTCAAATTTATATTTGAATGTTTTTTTACCTCTCCATTTGTGATGTTGATCGCCAGGTATATGTCACCAAATGACCCAGATCCAATTTTTCTGACAAGCTTGTATTTCCCACCGACAATAAATTCGGCTTTAGAGCCGCTGCTGCTTGCCATATCCTCAAAATCACGAGCAACTCCTGATCAGTTTAAAATAGGATTTTCTGGGACTGCGCCGTCGGTTTCCCTTCTCGGCCAGCTCGTTATCAGAACATACACAGAAGTCCTGGCTGCTCGTGGGCGATGTACTTGAAACAATGTAACGTTAGCCAGCTAGCTAGAACAGTGTTTCTTTTCAGGCGTTATTCGCTAGCTAGCTAGTAAAAAATATTGGAAAAAATAAAACCAACACATCACGAAAAAGGGAACACGATTCTTCTGAAAACACCCCTAACGTGCCTAGTATGTCCGTCGCCCAGTGCCTCGGGAAAGCTAGCTAACGTTAGCCCACTAAGCTATCGGACACCAGTGGAACTGCGAAATTCCGTTCGATCTGTTTGAACCACCTCCGCAAGAGGGGCAATATTCTTCTTGTTTGTCAAATTTCCGAAGCTACCTACAATTTGGATGTGATTCTCCTTTCTTCGTATAATATTTCAGGACAATCAAGGGTCGCTGCTTTCCTTCAAAGCGCAACCCAATCACTCCGCCATCTTCTTGTCACTACTTTTGATTCCACCGTCCGTCTCGAGGTGATTAGCTAGCTAGCTTCTGGGAGCGAGCGCAGAAGCAGAGACGAACGTTGACGTAAACGGTTAGTTCTTCTTCATTTGGGGGATTGGATTGGCGGATCGCATTCAGCTTTAGGTGCTTACACCGCCACCTACTGTACTGTACTGGACTGTGAGGCCAGTCACGGCTCACCTTACCTATGTACATAACATTCCGGTAAAAACAAAACTGGGAAAAAAGAAAAGTACCCTGCCAACTATTAGCCCTCAGTAAAAAACAAAACACCACCCCATTCCACTGAACATCCCATTCGGGGCGGCAGGGTAGCCTAGTGGTTAGAGCGTTGGACTAGTAACCGGAAGGTTGCGAGTTCAAACCCCCGAGCTGACAAGGCACAAATCAGTCGTTCTGCCCCTGAACAGGCACTGTTCCTAGGCCGTCATTGAAAATAAGAATTTGTTCTTAACTGACTTGCCTGGTAAAATAAAAATAAAAATGTTACTCCAGGCCAACCGGTCTGGGAGGACAGAACACTACCACTCAACACCCCCTGCAGCTCTTCTGCAGTAAAACCTCACAGTCCCAAGTACTTCTCACACTATTTTCTATAACTTACGTCCCGTGTCTGCTGTACAGTTGACAACCATGCTAAGAAACCAGTGGAGGCTGCTGAGGGGAGGACGGCTCATAATAATGTCTGGAACGGAGCAAATTAAATAGCATCAAACACATGGTGTATTTGATACCATTCCGCTCCAGCCATTAGTACAAGCCCGTTCTCCCCAATTAAAGTGCCACCAACCTCCTGTGTAAGAAACCTACCTTACTGAAGCATATATTATTATTATTATTATTTCTTTTGGTCCATCGACCATTTCGAATCTCACCATACCTTCTCTGCTATGCAATCTGGTTTCAGAGCTGGTCATGGGTGCACCTCAGCCACGCTCAAGGTCCTAAACGATATCTTAACTGCCATCGATAAGAAACATTACTGTGCAGCCGTATTCATTGATCTGGCCAAGGCTTTCGACTCTGTCAATCACCACATCCTCATCGGCAGACTCGACAGCCTTGGTTTCTCAAATGATTGCCTCGCCTGGTTCACCAACTACTTCTCTGATAGAGTTCAGTGTGTCAAATCGGAGGGTCTGCTGTCCGGACCTCTGGCAGTCTCTATGGGGGTGCCACAGGGTTCAATTCTTGGTTCGACTCTCTTCTCTGTATACATCAATGAGGTCGCTCTTGCTGCTGGTGAGTCTCTGATCCACCTCTACGCAGACGACACCATTCTATATACTTCTGGCCCTTCTTTGGACACTGTGTTAACAACCCTCCAGGCAAGCTTCAATGCCATACAACTCTCCTTCCGTGGCCTCCAATTGCTCTTAAATACAAGTAAAACTAAATGCATGCTCTTCAACCGATCTCTACCTGCACCTACCCGCCTGTCCAACATCACTACTCTGGGCGGCTCTGACTTAGAATACGTGGACAACTACAAATACTTAGGTGTCTGGTTAGACTGTAAACTCTCCTTCCAGACCCATATCAAACATCTCCAATCCAAAGATAAATCTAGAATTGGCTTCCTATTACGCAACAAAGCATCCTTCACTCATGCTGCCAAACATACCCTTGTAAAACTGACCATCCTACCAATCCTCGACTTTGGCGATGTCATTTACAAAATAGCCTCCAATACCCTACTCAACAAATTGGATGCAGTCTATCACAGTGCAATTCGTTTTGTCACCAAAGCCCCATATACTACCCACCATTGCGACCTGTACGCTCTCGTTGGCTGGCCCTCGCTTCATACTCGTCGCCAAACCCACTGGCTCCATGTCATCTACAAGACCCTGCTAGGTAAAGTCCCCCCTTATCTCAGCTCGCTGGTCACCATAGCATCTCCCACCTGTAGCACACGCTCCAGCAGGTATATCTCTCCAGTCACCCCCAAAACCAATTATTTCTTTGGCCGCCTCTCCTTCCAGTTCTCTGCTGCCAATGACTGGAACGAACTACAAAAATCTCTGAAACTGGAAACACTTATCTCCCTCACTAGCTTTAAGCACCAACTGTCAGAGCAGCTCACAGATTACTGCACCTGTACATAGCCCACCTATAATTTAGCCTAAACAACTACCTCTTTCCCTACTGTATTTAATTAATTTATTAATTTATTTTGCTCCTTTGCACCCCATTATTTTTATTTCTACTTTGCACATTCTTCCATTGCAAATCTACCATTCCAGTGTTTTATTTGCTATATTGTATTTACTTTGCCACCATGGCCTTTTTTTGCCTTTACCTCCCTTCTCACCTCATTTGCTCACATCGTATATAGACTTGTTTATACTGTATTATTTGTATGTTTGTTTTACTCCATGTGTAACTCTGTGTCGTTGTATCTGTCGAACTGCTTTGCTTTATCTTGGCCAGGTCGCAATTGTAAATGAGAACTTGTTCTCAACTTGCCTACCTGGTTGAATAAAGGTGAAATAAAATAAAATAAATAAATAAATTGGTCTCTGCCTTCTCAATGGGCAAGTAAGTGTTGCATGGCCGGTGCCCCAAGTGGCCGTAGTTTACACATTTTAGACCATTCCATTGGTCCTCGGGCCATGCAATCGGGCATGCAAAACAAACTGGCACAGTGAATTTGCACTTGTGAAATCGAGGTTTGCCCAGCAAGTGGACATGAGTCAATAAAAAAACATTTACCGTATTATAACTATCGTTGCATGAAATAGGGAAAATATTCAAGTTCAATGTATGTATTGTAACTAGTGTGCAAGCTAGCAAGTAGTTTCCACTGATGTTTTCAGATCAAAAGCAGCACTCTCTATCTACCTTTTAATCTAGGCCCCCATATCAAATCGGAGAGTATATCATCATATCCGTGTTGCAATTTTGATAACAGTTGTTTTGACATAGGCTAACGACGTAGTTGTAATAAGTGTCACTGATGTTACAGTGGTTCACTGGTGCCATCTATTACCTCACTGAGTCGCAGCCTATAAATATGTTTTGTGAAAGAAAAATAAATGCAAATTTGACCCAAGAAATCCTCCCTCTTAACTCTTTGATAACATACCAACATTCATTGAACAAGCCTGCCCCCAAAGTCGTCTGATAATAAAACAAATCAGAGGAAGAAAGCCTGCTGCATGTGACCTGTTGTAAAGATGCCTTAGAAATGAATAATCTACAGTACATACTAAGCCTACTCGGATTCGTCTGTTCATTCTAAAATATACACTACCATCTTATTCAATTGAAAATGTACAAAGTCTTCTGAGACTTGGTTTTCTATCTAATGGAGTCATTTGTGGATGCAAATTTTAATTTAGGGACTACAAATGACATTGACAAAGGATAACTGACATGCTGCATTGTTACTCTCTCAAAGCACAAATTACCTCTTCAGGAAGCAAGTCCAACTTTTTCCAGTCATTCAAGTCTCTCATTATCTACTGCTGAACTGTCGTTCACTTTGGTAGTTTGTAGTGAAACTGGGGTTTGCATATACAGACACAATAGAAAAATACTTATTATTCAGAAATATGTATATCCTATTTTGACAACGTGAATTGAAAAAGGGAAGATGTATATTCCATGTTAGTTTTGTAGCAGAGATTAAATAAGCATTGAGCAAATGAAAACAGAACACATACACAAGAACACAAACTGCAGTACTTTTTAGTGAGGAAGCAACCGAATAGATTGGAAAACATCAACATTGGCCTCTACTGGCCAACTCACTGCTCTGCGGCAAAACTCTGTGGCAATTATAAACAAACCAGTTGGGAGGAGAGATGGAGAGATGGAGAGGTGGGAGAAGTGGTATTTGACCGACAGGTCCCAAAAGCCCCAATTAAAAAAGACAGCCTCAAGACTAGATGACAAGGGAAACACAAATCTGCAGACTCACAAGCTCCAAGCCATATCTTCACAGAGACCATGAAGCTGACAATACTGCTCTGCTCTACCATGCTTCTCTCTCTCTCTGGTGAGTGCCATTATCATAACCAACTAGCAACAGCACTTACAAGCTGTTGTAACATGTTTTTTACATTGAATATTTCACTTATTCTGTACTTAGATCAATGAGGTTTTGGGGATTATCAGGCAACTCTTCAAATGTTAATAGCGTTGTGCTAGTTCAATTGGTTACAAGCTCTTGGGCGATTGTGGGGGAAACTCAGCCATGAGCTGCCCAGTGACACGAGCCTGGAGGATGAGCAAAATGCCTTCTATGCCATGCATGAGAGCACCAGCTGTGCCGGAAGACTGTGTGATCACAGTCTCCATAGCTGATGTGAGTAAGATCTATAAAAAGGTTAACGTTCACAAGGCAGCAGGGCCAGACGGATTACCAGGATGCATACTCAGAGCATGCGCTGACCGGCTGGTACGCGTCTTCGCTGAAATGTTCAACTTTTCCCTGAACCAGTCTGTAATACAGTACTTACATGTTTCAAGCAGATCACCATACTTCTGTGCCCAAGAACGCCATGGTAACCTGTAATAATGACTATCACCCCGTAAAACTCACATCTGTTTCCATGAAATGCTTTGAAAGGCTGGTCATGGCTTACATCAACCACCATCATCCCAGACACCCTGGACCCACACCAATTCACATAGCGCCCCGATAGGTCCTCAGATTAATCTCTATTGCACTCCACATGGCCCTCTCCAACCTGGATAAGAGAAGGACCTACGTGAGAATGCTGTTCACTGACTACATCTCAGCGTTCAACACCATAGTGCACTCCAAGCTCACCTCTAAGCTAAGGACCCTAGGACTGTGGTAGGCTGGATCACAGACGACAATGAGACAGCCTCCAGGGAGGAGGTGCGAGACCTGCAAGGGGGTGCCAGGACAACAACCTCTCCCTCAACGTCAGCAAGACAAAGGAGTTGATCATTGACTACAGGAAACGGAGGGCCGAGCACGCCCCCATTCACATCGACAGGGGTGTAGCAGAGCAGGTCGAGAGCTTCAAGTTCTTTGGTGTCCACATCACTAAGGATCTATCATGGTCCACACACACCAACACAGTCGTGAGGAGGGCACGACAACACCTCTTCCCCTTGAGGAGTCTGGAAAGATTTGGCATGGGCCCTCAGATCCTCAAAGTTCCTACAGCTGCACGATTGAGAGCATCTTGACTGGCTGCATCACTGCTTGGTATGGCAACTCCTTGACATCTGACCGCAAAGCGCTACAGAGGGTTGTGCGTATGGCCCAGTACATTGCTGGGGTCGAGCTGCCTGCCATCCAGGACCTCTATACCAGGCGTTGTCAGCCATCCGTCATAGACTGTTCTCTCTGCTAACGCACAGCAAGCAGGACCGATGCAAGTCTGGAACCAACAGGACCCTGAACAGCTTTTACCTCCAAGCCATAAGACTGCTAACTAGTTATTTAAATACTTAACCTAATAGCTTCCCAAACTATCTGTATTGATAGTTTTTGCACGTTTTTTTGACCCATCACATTCACTGCTGCTACTGTTTATCATCTATCCTGTTGCCTAGTCACTTTATTCCTAGTTTTATGTACATATACTATATATACAAAAGTATATGGACATCCCTTCAAATTAGAGGATTTGGCTATTTCAGCCACACCCGTTGCTCATAGGTGTATAAAATTGAGCACACAGCCATGCAATCTCCACAGACAAGCATTGGCAATAGACTTTGGCAGTGACTTTCAAGATGGCACCATCATAGGATGTCACCTTTCCAACAAGTCAGTTCATAACATTTCTGCCCTGCTAGAGTTTCCCCGGTGATATGTAAGTGCTGTTATTGTGAAGTGGAAACCTCTGGGTGCAAAAATGGCTCAGTCGCAAAGTGGTAGGCCACACAAGCTCACGGAACGAGACTTCCAAGTGCTGGTGTGCGTAGCATGTAAAAATCAGCTGTCCTCGTTCGGAACAGTCACTACCGAGTTCCAAACTGCCCATGGAAGCAGCGTCAGCACAATAACTGTTAGTCGGAAGCTTCAAGAAATGGGTTTCCATGGCCGAGCAGCTAAACAGAAGCCTAAGATCATCATGTGCAATGCCAAGCGTTGGCTGGAGTGGTGTAAAGCTTGCCACCATTGGACTCTGGAGTAGTGTAAACGTGTTCTCTGGAGTGATGAATCACCCTTCACCATCTGGCAGTCTGACAGACAGATCTGGATTTGGCAGATGCGAGGAAAACACTACCTGCCTGAATGCACACTGCCAACTGCAAAGTTTGGTGGAGGAGGAATAATAATCTGGGGCTGTTTTTCATGGTTTGGGCTAGGCCCTTTAGGTCTAGTGAAGGGAAATGGTAACGTTACAGCATACAGTGAGTGATATTGTAGACGATTCTGTACTTCCGACTTTGTTGCAACAGTTTGGGGAAGGCCCCTCCCTGTTTCAGCATAACAATGCCCATGTGCACAATACAAGGTCCATACAGAAATGGTTTGTTGAGATCGGTGTGGAAGAACTTGACTGTCCTGCACAGAACCCTGACCTCAACCCCATTGAACACTTTTGGGATTAATTGGAATGCCGACTGCCATCCAGGCCTAATCGTCTAACGTCATTGCCTGACCTTACTAATGCTCTTGTTCCAACATCTAGTGGAAAGCCTTCCCAGAAGAATAGAGGCTGTTATAGCCGCAAAGTGGGGACCAACTCCATATTAATGCCCATGATTTTGGAATGAAGTTCGACGAGCAGGTGTCCACATACTTTCTGTAGTGTATCTACCTCAATTACCTCGTACCCCTGCAAATTGACTCGGTACAGGTACCGGTGTACATGGCCAAGATATCGTGACTCATTGTGTATTTATTATTGCGTGTTATTTCTTTTCTTTTATATCTCTATTTTCTTTCTCTCTGCATTACTGTTGTTTATGAAGCATGTGACAATCTGAATGTAATAATGAACTGTAGTCTATAAGCAAGTGATCACAGATCAATTATGTTAAGGATACCTACATTTAGAATAGGATACCCAGTTTAAGAGCCCACACAAATGACAAGTCAGAGCAACAACAAAAGAATACGAGGTGATATTATTTTGTCTACCCATGCATTTCTGTCTAGACTTCCTAAGGCTTTTATTAAGCTGACTGTGGGAGAGTTCATTGTGTAGGGATATATGTCACAGGACACTGGTGATAATAGGGATAACATAGTCTGAGACCCCATGCCAGTAACCCCAAGAAAAAATGATTGCCAAGATAGATACCTTGACATTGCGATTACAGGCATGTACTTCACTGTCTGTATCATCATTGAGGTACAAGATAAAACATTGAGGAGGTTCAACCAGGAACAATAAGAAGTGATTTTTCAGGTGATATTCTCTCTTGTCACGAGCACATCTGGAAAACTATAAGGTCTTTAAAGAAGTAGAATGTGATCTCTTGTTTAAAAGATCAATAACAAAAACGCATCTGTTCACAGTTGTTCAGCAACATTCATCTGAACAATCAGCCAACCTTTTATCCATACTGAAGGGAAAAAGTGAAAACCCTTTTCTTTCTTCTTCAATTGTACAGTTTTCACCACTAAGTGAGACCCCCACAGCCTGGGTGAGATACATTAGGAAATAGTTACTCTATGGAAACAATGTCTTTACAATATATATATGAGGGTGTGTGTGTAAAAAGCACTATTAAAGTGATGACTGCTCTTCCCCTCCCTAAAATAGCCCCAGTACGAGGTGTACGAAGGCAGCAAGTGCTCCAGAGAGTTTGATACTGTGTGTGGAAGCGATGGCCACATTTACACCACTGAGTGTGTGCTGTGTTGGAAGAACAAGAATACAATAAAATAGTATTGTTGTGTACGCATATTTTGCAGATGTTATTGTGGGTGCAGCGAAATTATTATGTACATCTCCACCTCATAGATGTCACGTTCTGACCTTAGTTCCTTTGTTTTTGGTATTTGTCTTAGTATGGTCAGGGCGTGAGTTGGGGTGGGCAGTCTATGTTTGTTTTTCTATGTTGGTTTTTGAGTTCGGCCTAGTATGGTTCTCAATCAGAGGAAGCTGTCAATTGTTGTCCCTGATTGAGAATCATACTTAGGTAGCCTGGGTTTCACTTTTGGTTTGTGGGTGTTTGTTTCAGTGTGAGTGTTTGGGCCACACGGTACTGTTTCGCTTTGTTCACATCATGTAATTGTTTTGTTCCAGTGTTCAGTTTATTTATTAGAAAGACATGAACACTTACCACGCTGCACCTTGGTCCTCCTCTCTATCTCCAGACGACATCCGTTACAATGGATTGCACCAGATTTGCCAGTTCTTGCTGTGAGATGTTACCCCACTCTTCCACCAAGGCACCTGCAAGTTCTCAGACATTTCTGGGGGGGAATGGCCCTAGCCCTCACCCTCCAATCCAACAGGTCCCAGACATGCTCAATGGGATTGAGCTCTTCGCTGGCCATGGCAGAACACTGACATTCCTGTCTTGAAGGAAATCACGCACAGAACAAGCAGTATGGCTGGTGGCATTGTTATGCTGGAGGGTCATGTCAGGATGAGCCTGCAGGAAGGGTACCACATGAGGAAGGAGGATGTCTTCCCTGTAACGCACAGCATTGATTGCCTGCAATGACAACAAGCTCAGTCCGATGATGCTGTGACACACTGCCCCAGACTGTGGCGGACCCTCCACCTCCAAATCGATCCCGCTCCAGAGTACAGGCCTCGGTGTAACACTCATTCCTTTGACGATAAACGTGAATCCGACCATCACCCCTGGTGAGACAAAACCGCAAATCGTCAGTGAAGAGCACTTTTTGCCATGCCTGTCTGGTCCAGCGACCATGGGTTTGTGCCCACAGACAATGTGGTTGCCGGTGATATCTGGTGAGGACCTGCCTTACAAATCAAATCAAATCAAATGTATTTATATAGCCCTTCGTACATCAGCTGATATCTCAAAGTGCTGTACAGAAACCCAGCCTAAAACCCCAAACAGCAAGCAATGCAGGTGTAGAAGCACGGTGGCTAGGAAAAACTCCCTAGAAAGGCCAAAACCTAGGAAGAAACCTAGAGAGGAACCAGGCCTTGTGGGGTGGCCAGTCCTCTTCTGGCTGTGCCGGGTGGAGATTATAACAGAACATGGCCAAGATGTTCAAATGTTCATAAATGACCAGCATAGTCGAATAATAATAAGGCAGAACAGTTGAAACTGGAGCAGCAGCACAGTCAGGTGGACTGGGGACAGCAAGGAGTCATCATGTCAGGTAGTCCTGGGGCATGGTCCTAGGGCTCAGGTCCTCCGAGAGAGAGAAAGAAAGAGAGAAGGAGAGAATTAGAGAACGCACACTTAGATTCACACAGGACACCGAATAGGACAGGAGAAGTACTCCAGATATAACAAACTGACCCTAGCCCCCCGACACATAAACTACTGCAGCATAAATACTGGAGGCTGAGACAGGAGGGGTCAGGAGACACTGTGGCCCCATCCGAAGACACCCCCGGACAGGGCCAAACAGGAAGGATATAACCCCACCCACTTTGCCAAAGCACAGCCCCCACACCACTAGAGGCCTACAAGCCCTCAGTCCAGCCTCTCTCAGCTTATTGCGGACAGGCTGAGCACTGATGGAGGGATTGTGAGTTCCTAGTGTAACTCGGGCAGTTGTTGTTGCCATCCTGTATCTGTCCCGCAGATGTCAGGTTCGGATGTACCGATCCTGTGCAGGTGTTGTTACACATGGTCTGCCACTGTGACAACAATCAGCTGTTCGTCCTGTCTCCCTTAGGCGTCTCACAGTACAGACATGGCAATTTATTGCCCTGGCCACATCTGCAGTCCTCATGTCTCCTTGCATTATGCCTAAGGCACGTTCAAACAGATGAGCAGGGACCCTGGACATCTTTCTTTTGGTGTTTTTCAGAGTCAGTAGAAAGGCCTCTTTAGTATCCTAAGTTTTCATAACTGTGACCTTAATTGCCTACCGTCTGTAAGCTGTTAGTGTCTCAACGACCGTTCCACAAGTGCATGTTCATTAATTGTTTATGGTTCATTGAACAAGCATTGGAAACAGTGTTTAAACCCTTTACAATGAACATCTGTTAAGTTATTTGTATTTTTACCAATTATCTTTGAAAAAGTTGTTTTGTTGTTTTTTTGCTGAGTTTATATACTGTATTTATATAATGGTGTGTATTGACAGTATATGGATAGATAAGGTGTGTACAGCAGTAGTTATATAGGATGAGCCTTGACTAGAATACACATATGAAGTGTGTAAAACAGTATGTAAACATTATTAAAGTGACCAGTGTTCAATGACTATGTACCTAGGGCAACAGTCTCTAAGAAGTAGGGTAGAGTAGCAGGTGATAGCCGGCTAGTAACAGTGACTAAGGATCAGGGCAGGGTACTGGGCGGAGGCCGGCTAGTGGTGACTATTTAACAATCTGAGTGTGTAATGGAGGTGGAAGCTGTTTTTCAGTCTCTTGGTCCCAGCTTTGATACACCTATACTGTCTCAGCCTTCTAGATGGTAGCGGGGTGAACAGGCCATGGCTCAGGTGAGAGGTCCTTGATGATCTTCTTGGCCTTCCTGTGACACCAGGTGCTCTAGATGTCCTGGGGGGCAGGCAGTGTGGCCCCAGAGATGCGCTGGGCTGAACGCACCATCATTTGGAGAGCTTTACAGTTGCGGACGGTGCAATTGCCATACCAGGCGATGATACAGCCTGACAGGATGCACTGAATGTTGCATCTGTAGAAGTTCTTGAGGGTCTTAGTGGGCAAGCCAAATTTCTTCAGCGTCCTGAGCGTTGTTAGTGCCTTCTTCACCACACTGTCTGTGTGAAAGGACCATTTCAGGTTGTCAGTGGTGTGCACTGCGAGGAATTTGAAGCTTTTCACCCTTACCACTGTGGCCCTGTCATGCTCTCTCTGCTGTCTCCTGAAGTCCAAAATCAGCTCCTTTGTTTTGTTGACGTTGAGGTTATTTTCCTGGCACCACTCCGCCAGGGCCCTCACCTCCTCCCTGTAGGCTGTCTCGTCGTTGTTGGTAATCAGGTCTACCACTGTTGTGTCGTCTGCAAACTTGATAATTGAGTTGGAGACGTGCATGGCCACGCAATCATGGGTGAACAGGTAGTACAGGAGGGAGCTGATCACCCACCCTTGTGGGGCCCACATGTTGAGGATCAGCGTGGCAGAGGTGTTGTTGGTGCAAAGACAGGAAAGTGATCAAATTATTTGATATCTATATTTCATCAATATTTATTGTTAGATTGGGGTCGTCGAGCTCAACAACTCAACTCTGTTACATGAAATAAAGATAAGTAATAGTATTCTAATTTCTTAATTTCATGCATGCCATGTGGTCTCCCGTTCTTCACCAAATGAGGAGCTTTGGCCATTTTGAGTTTTCCACTCAACCTTGGTACTTGTTTGATCATAACAGGGTTGTGAGACTGTGACAGAGTTGAGTATGTCAAGTTATCCAATTATTCAAAATCATTATTATTGTTTATCTTCATTCTTATAACCACATGCATAATTGACGGTAATGTTGTCAATTTTAAGAATATACAGTAGTCCATGTGTATAAGCCTACTAGAGTCGTCACTGGAGGGAGCATTTTATTCTTGTCAATCAACATTTCTGCTTGGAACTTCACATCTCAGTCTAAAGTAATTGCCCTGAAAGTCTTTAAAGGTGGATATGCCATCTGATATATTGTGATGGATGCTGCAGGTGCTCAACTCAATTGCAAGTACTTCAACACATAGCATTTCAATTTCAGCAAGAAGTGACCAAATGCTGCGCCACAGATAGCCAGTGAAGGAAGGATACAACCACAGCCACTGGAAAAGGAAATCCAGTGGGCAAGTCCAGGGCTGCTTGGGCTGTGGTTTAGGCTCAGATACGACAAAGACCTAAACTACAGGTCAAACATTTTAGAAACACCTACTCATTCTAGGGTTTTAATGTATTTTTACAATTTTTTACATTGCTGAATAATAGTGAAGACATCAAGACCATGAAATAACACATATGGAATCATTCAGGAACCAAAAAAGTGATATTCTTCAAATAGCCACCATTTGCCTTGATGACAGCTTTGCACACTCTTGGCATTCTCTCAACCAGCTTCACCTGGAATTATTTTCCTGAGCATTTGATGGCTGCTTTTCCTTCACTCTGAGGTCCGACTCATCCCAAACCATATCAATTGGGTTGAGTTCGGGTGATTGTGATGGCGAGGTCTTCTGGTGCAGCACTCCATCACTCTCTTTCTTGGTAAAATAGCCCTTACACAGCCTGGAGGTGTGTTGGGTCATTGTCCTGTTGAAAAACAAATGATAGTCCCACTAAGCTCAAAACAGATAGCATTCTGCAGCGATATGCCATCCTGTGGTAGCCATGCTGGTTAAGTGTGCATTGAATTTTAAATAAATCACAGTGTCACCAGCAAAGCACGCACACACCATAACATCTCCTCCTCCATGCTTCACGGTGGGAAATACACATGCGGATATCATCCGTTCACCCACACCGCGTCTCACAAAGACACAGCGGTTGGAACCAAAAATCTCTAATTTGGACCTCAGACCAAAGGACAAATTTCCACTGGTCTAATGTCCATTGCTCATGTTTCTTGGCCCAAGCAAGTCTCTTCTTATTGGTGCCCTATAGTAGTGGTTTCTTTTCAGCAATTTAACCACAAAGGCCTGATTCACAGAGTCTCTTCTGAACAGTTGAGATGTGTCGGTTACTTTAACTCTGTGAAGCATTTATTTGGGCTGCAATTTCTGAGGCTGGTAACTCTAATGAACTTATCCTCTGCAGCAGAGACCCAGCAGACTCTGGGTCTTCCATTCCTGTCGCGGTCCTTACGAGAGCCAGTTTCAACATAGCGCTCGATGGTTTTTGCGACTGCACTTGAAGAAACTTTCAAAGTTCTTGACATTTTCTGAATTGACTGACCTTCATGTAATGATGACCTTCAAGTAATGATGGACTGTCGTTTCTCTTTGCTTATTTGAGCTCCACTTGCCATAATATGGACTTTTAACAAATAGGGCTATCTTCTGTTTTACCCCCCCCCCCCACCTTGTCACAACACAACCGATTGGCTCAAATGCATTAAGGAAAGAAATTCCACAAATTAACTTAGGGCGACACACCTGTTAATTGAAATGCATTCCAGGTGACTATCTCGTGAAGCTGGTTGAGAGAATGCCAAGAGTGTGCAAAGCTGTCAAGGTAAAGTGGCACCTTTGAAGAATCTCACATATGAAATAGATTGATTTGTTTAACAGTTTTTTGGTTACTGTCTTCACTATTATTCTACAATGTAGAAAATAGTAAAAATAACGAAAAAAACCCTGGCATGAGTAGGTGTGTCCAAACTTTTGACTGGTACTGTATGGAAGTATAAAGCACAAGGATATTTACCTTCTGTAAATACATTTGATAGGTATAACTGGAACAATTATATCCTACTATAGGCTATACATGTCCTGTTATGGGCTAAAGATGTAAGTATAAAGCACAAGGGTGAGGTTATTTACTTACTGTAAATAGTTTCTGAAAGAGAATAATTCCTTATAGAATATCAAAGATTGATGCAGTCATTGAGCCACTTCAGTCACTAGCAAAAACTGGCAAAGTGGAGACAGACAAAACAGTAAGGTTGGGCATTACATGAATAAGAAAATATTAACCAGAAACATGTACAAATAAGATGGCGCAGGTGCACCTTGAATCAATGACACTGACCTCCCAACTTCACCACAGTTTTGGTGAGGCAACTTTGTTCTAAAAACAGATAAGGAGATGTGCCTCTTACACACCCATCGTATCTACTGACAGTGGCTAGATATTTTGTAGGGTTTGTACAAAAAAATGTTTTAAGTCTCAGTTAAAGGCAGATTATTAGCAGTGCCTTTACCCAATGGATTTATTCTTATCAAACAAGTACACAAAATACATAGTAAACACATAACTTAGACATCAGTTAAGATATTTCAAATCATTAGAATAAATTGTGTGTATTTGAAAGCTAGACTCAATATTATGCTCAATAATTCTCAGAGTTTCTGTTTACCATTTTACATTCAATCATGCTTTTTGGAATTGAAGTTGCCACATTTGAACCTTCTATTTTAAGCAGTTGATAGAACACATCTCTTTTTGACAGGCTCAAACACAAGAAAGCCTTGGTCAAGCATGCAGGCATGTGTGAGGCACAAGAATTCTCTCTGGATGCCTTTCCTTCCTGCCGGAATGATGCAGTGCAATGAAGAGTATCACTGACTGGACATTGGCTTTCCAAATCAGTGGAAACCCTTAAACTAATAAAATAACGAAACATGAACCTGTACAGTCTCTCATGAAACCCCATAGGGAAGTATGGAAATAGCTCCGATTTCATTACTGCTTACAGCAGGCACTGACTAGGCACACTAGTATCACAGTGGACAATCCACTAACAAGATAGATGGAGCACACTGAACAAGGAACACAAATGCCATATAAGGAGAAATACTGTCTTTTAGCCCAGCTGAATGCATTCCTCAGGGAGGACTGGAAAGCCTTATTTTGAGACACAAGCCAAGGCATGATGCATCACAGATGCAGAAAAAAAGGTGTAAGGAAGGCTAAGCAACCGAAAGGCAACCTTGTGATTTGCAAATGTGTCAACTAGAAGCACAAGCATTTCGCTACGCTCGCATTAACATCTGCTAACCATGTGTATGTGACAAATAAAATTTGATTTGACCCTATCACACAGCCGCAAAACTCGAACGCATTTCTGTAATCCTACATTCTCGTTTTTTTAATTGTCCTTTGATAAGGGTTTTCACCCAGCCCTATACTTGTTTCAGTTTCAGCACCACTGTCTCCAACAGAGCCAGGATCTCCCCAAAGTATCCATCCTCGTCACCGAGGACCTGCTCTGTGAGCACCAGCTCCTGGTACTGCTCCTGTAGGGCGCTGAGGGAGGAAGACAGGGCGTAATCCTTTCGATACTGAGTCTGGCAGTGAGGCATCATGGCCAGGATAGTTCTCAGGGCCTTTTCCTTCCAGTCGTGCTCTGGGGAGGCCAACAGTTCAGGTACCAGACTGCACCAGCCTTGCTCTGCCAAAAGTGGCTGGAGGGAGACCTGCGCATACTGCCGCAAACGCTCATTGTGAGATGCATCTGGGATGGGGTCAAGTCCAGTCTGAGAGATCAGCTCCTAGAATAGAGAATGCCATTCATATACATTTGATTTCACAAGACTAGCCTTGTATTATTGGCAAGGTTTTCGTAAAGAGCACCCCTCACCTTTTCGTTGATCATATCATAGAGTATGGTTACAATCCTCACACGGACAGCCCCACCTCCAGATGCTCGGAAAATATCCCCCAACACTTGCAGCCCACCCAGCTTCAGGAAGTGGCTTTGGGCAAAGGGGCAGTGACGTAGCAAACAGGCCAGAGCAAACAACGCCTGTATACAGGCAAACATTAGCCTTAGTTAAGTGCCAGGAAGAGAATGATTATTTACAAGTGATTGTCAGAGCTAAATTCTGTTCAGATTCTAAAACGTATTTGTAGACAGATGTGATGAAACCTTGCAGCATTAAATTGAAAGCCATCGAGTGTCTCTGCTAAAGACGGGACTATTAATCCTGCTAGATATACTGGACTGATTCTAAAATAAAAATGTATTATGAGTGAATTTTATAATGTGGGAACAGGACTTGCCCTCTTTTTAACAGACATGGGTCGTGGAGTGGCAAGTAACATTAACAGCTTCTGAAGGGTACCACTTTCAACTGCCTCCACCTGCACCACCGGGTTACTAGAAAGAAGACAGTGAATGATAATGTTACTGACCACATACACACAAATACAAACAAAAACAGGCTGTCTTTTGGCTGGTATTTAGAATTCGACAGTTGGAATGGGTTAATGAAGACTGCTATACCTTGATAGAGCTGATCCCAGAACGAAAGAAGCACTCTCTTGAAGTCGATAGTCTGTGCTGTTCAATGCATCAACCACAAGCTTCAACCCTCCCCTAGATGCCAGGTTATGTGCATTGTCCACCTGACAAGACATAACAAGAAAGGAAACCGTAATTATAACTCCATTACTAGAATCAAATGAAAGTTATTTTGTGTGTTTATGTTAACCTATGTAAAAGAGGTGTTGTTTCTCCTCCCCGACTATTAGTATATACAAAAACATCCCATGCTTGGGGGGCCTCACCTGATGAACAAGGTACTCTAAGTCATGTAGAGCTTTAACCTTCTCTTCCACAGTGGCGTTAGAGCTGTTGAATTGGGACACCAGTCTACTCATAATCTGGAAGTCTGACTCCATCAGCATGTCTAGCCTGACCATGTCTTTTTTCAGCTCATCCATGGTATGAAACTGGGCCCTGAGAGCCTCCTGAACACATACACACAGGTTTGGGACCAAGATAACAATCAAAGACAGATGGGATCACAGATGCATTAGGCTCTTATCACAGCCGCTTGTTTCCACTGTGGTAAGAAACTACAGATCCATCAAATCAGGGCAAACCGTCTCTTCTTTGTCACTGGTTTTGGGATCCACTCCTTCTTTGATATTTTTCAAAGCCTTCTTCAGCTCCACAGCACTGACAGATGGGCCCTGTGTGTTCTCCTTCCCCTGTCTGACTCACAGAGAGCAAAGACTGTAGTGAGTTTGATGTAATCTCAAGCAAACATAGTAGTGTGTGTGTGTGGCCATCTAACGTACAATAGCTATATGGCAACATTTTTAGATGGTGTTTCATATGGTTGATATACAAATTTCAATAGGATCCTCAACTCATACCTTTGTCCATCTATCTGGTATTTGAGAGTCTGGTGTTCCCCAAGTTTGACCTCCCTCTGTCCAGTCTGGAGGTTGAGCCTTACTTGAGAGCCCCTTGGGACCCCATGACCTGAACAATGCCAAAATTGTACAGTGAATACCTTTGATTCTGCCATAGACCTTAATCTCCAGTACACTACCATGTAATAAAGGCACATGTGCGTTTCTGCTTTAGCAATCACCTGGTTTGAGAGTCTTCCACTTATCTGTTGGATGGAACACATCCAAATCCTCAGAATCTCCCTCTTCCACGTGGGCATCCTCCTCACCCTCCAGGCTGGCCTCAGGGCTCTCCACAACAGTCAGAGCGGAGGGAGACTATAGGGCAACGGGTATTGTATCAGACTCTTGTACAGGCTTATCATAATCAGCTAGGCTACACAAACTGTTTTACATTGTATTTATTAAGTAGTATAACAATTAGTATAGGTCAATAATTATTTAATTCATCATTACTCACCTTTTCGCTGAGAACATGGACGAATTGACAAATGAATACTAAGAGCATGAGTGCTACCTTCAGTCTGGTAGATTGACGTCCTCTTCTCCGGCATCCGATCAACATACTGGCTGTAGGCTAGCTAACACAACTCATGTATTAGTGGCAATATTGATATGACACAGCAAAGGGTAACCAATACAATTCACGAGTACTTCGACGCACTGCACTATTTATTTACCCAACTGCACCATTCCAGATGTCAGCATGGACGTATAACGTTGATGCGCCCAGAGATACTTTTGAGGAGATGGGAAACTCTATTGGATTCGCATTAATGTCCATTTTGCACAATGCATTCTGGGACAAGGCAAGTAAATGGGAGTCAATTGGGTGCTAGCTCAAAAACCCAACATTAGCATGAATTTAGTGATCAAGAACTACAAAATTACAAGATTAGTCGACTCATACCCTGATTTTGAGAAGAGATTGCGAGACGATTGGCTTAACAACCAAGTGACGCAGGATGACAACGTAAACGCGATTGGTCGACAGTCTGCTTGGTGGGGCGGCTCCCATTCATTGTCCGATGGGATTCCTATCTTTCGCTAATATCTCACATACTTTTCAGTAACTAGACCACTCCCACAGTACTTGTCTAGTACTTGTCTTCACGACCGGGAGCCAATCATATTTAAAAGCATGTACCTTGTATTCAAATTATATGCAATCGGATTGGCTAATGGCGATCCCCCTTATGATCCCTGTGAAGCAATTACATTACATTTCTCATAGGGTTTTTTTCCTTTAGTCCGTCCTCGCTCCTCCGTGACCCGGAAACCGTGGTCGATGAGTGTTTCAAATTCCTTAGTTGGCAAATGCAGAAAGTCCTCCCCTCCTCGATAGTCGTCTGATGGCGAGGAAGCACAAGTGTATCCTATCTGGGGACGGGCTCTTTTCTCGCCACTTCGATACAAAGTGATTTTCGAAGTATCTTAGGAGAACATACTCAGTCCCCTAACTTGCTACGTTTATTGGCCTAACCTGTTGAGTAAATTGAGCAAATTTGATTGAGAAATGGCCATAGACATCCTATTGATGGTGCGTTCAAGACAACTGGGAACTCTGAAAAAAACGAGGTCATGACGTCATGGATCTTCAAGTCAGAAATTCAGAGCTCTTGAAAGATGCCAGAGTTTCTGACTTGGATTTTCGAGTTGGATGACAGTTCAAAAAGATTTTTCCCAGGCGGTACGAGTTTTATTTCAGAATTCCTGTTGTTTTGAATGCACTAAGGTCGAAAGTAAGAGATTTCCGAGTTCCCAGATGTTTTGAACATGGCATCAGAACTTGGAGAAAAAAATGAGGTTAAGTCATCATGTCAGTGCCCTTCAGATCAAAAAGTTGGAGCTCTAGAAAGATTTTATGTTATTTTAATGGACAAAGAATTTGCTTTTCTTTCAAAAACAAGGACATTTCTAACTGACCCCAAACTTTTGAAAGGTAGTGTATAAAAGAAAACCCTGAAATATCACATTTACATAAATATTCAGACCCTTTACTCAGTGCTTTGTTGAAGCACCGTAGACAGTGATTAGAGCCTTGAGTGTTCTTGACTATGACGCTACAAGCCAGAGTTGGGACCAAGTAATTGTTTTACAAGTCACAAGTAAGTCTCAAGTCTTAGCACTCAAGTCCCAAGTAAAGACAGGCAAGTCCGAGTCAAGTCTCAAGTCAAGACCGTCAAGTTTCAAGTCAAGTCTCAAGTCCTAAACTTTGAGTTTCGAGTCCTAAACAAGTCAATGTGCTCTTCACCTAATGTAATACCATATATTTTTAACAAGAGTAATAGTTAGTATATTACATTTACTCAAATCATGAATGCTTTTAAAAATGTCTATATTTTTATTACTTTCCAAATAAACTTTATATTTCCATGGAAATATATGGTAGTCATGAGAAAGACCCCCCCAATAGTGATCGACTATCGAGGATCGCAATCGGGCGATGTAGGCTTGTACACACGCACACACATGCACACACACTCTCTCTCTCTCTGTGGTTACAGTAGACAAACATATGTCAATGGTTTTAGGAACAGCAGTAACATCAGGCAGGATTTAGGCTACCAACTGCTGTCGGCTATATTAGCCACGACTTAGCATTCTTTGTGCAGCTTCAAATGTCGAACAAAGTTGGAAATTGTCTGTAAATTTCTTCCCGCATGTTTTGCAAGTTGCAATCCATTTTTTGTTGATACAGCGTCGTCTTTACATCCGAAAATAATAATTTGGGGTATCATCTTTCCAAGGTCTTCATCTGAATTCCCCCCGCCGACGTTCCTCTGCACTGCCACGCACAACTTTTTCTCAGCTGGCACAATTTGATTGGCTGCTGTCCGATTCAAACTGTAATCCATTAAATGAAGAGTAGATGCGCTTGCACACTTTTTTTAATAGCATCATTTTTAATATTTGGGCTTGGCGAGGGTATCAAGTCAGGTCGAGTCATAAGGCTCAAGTCCAAGTCAAGTCACGAGTCATTGATGTTAAAGGCAAAGTCAAGTTGCAAGTCATCATATTTGTGACTCGAATCTGACTCGCTACAAGCTTGGCACATCTGTATTTGAGGAGTTTCTCTAATTCTTCTCTGCAGATCCTCTCAAGCTCTGTCAGGTTGGTCAGGTTGGACAGCACAGCTATTTTCAGTTCGATCCAGAGATGTTCGATTGGGTTCAAGCCCGGGCTCTGGCTGGGCCACTCTAGGACATTCAGAGACTTGTCCAAAAGCCACCCCTGCATTATTTTGGCTGTGTGCTTAGGGTTGTTGTCCTGTTGGAAGGTGAACCTTCGCCCCAGTCTGAGGTCCCGAGCGCTCGCTCTGGATCAGGTTTTCATTAAGGATCTCTCTGTACTTTTCTCCATTCATCTTTCTCTCGATCTTCATCTTTTCTCCCAGTCCCTGCTGCTGAAAAACATCCCCACAGCATGATGCTGCCACCACCATGCTTCCCTGTAGGGATGGTGCCAGGTTTCTTTCAGACGTGACACTTCGCATTCAGGCCAAAGAGTTATATCTTGGTTTCATCAGACCAGAGAATCTTGTTTCTCATGGTCTGAGAGTCCTTTAGGTGCCTTTGGGCAAACTCTAAGCGGGCTGTCATGTGCCTTTTACTAAAAAGTGGCTTCCATTTGGCTATTCTACCATATATGACTGATTGGTGGAGTGCTGCAGAAATGGTTGTCCTTCTGGAAGGTTCTCCTATCTCCACAGAGGAACTCTGGAGTTATGTCAGAGTGACCATCGGGTTCTTGGTCACCTCCCTGACCAAGGCCATTCTCCCCCGATTGCTCAGTTTGGCCGGGCGGCCAGCTCTAGGAAGAGTCTCGGTGGTTCCAAACATATTCCATTTAAGAATGACGGAGGCCACTATGTTCTTGGGGACCTTCAATGCTGCAGACATTTTTTTGGTACCCTTCTCCAGATATGTGCCTCAGCCAATCCAGTCTCAGAGCTCCAAGGACAATCCCTTCAACCTCATTGCTTGGTTTTTGCTCTGACATGCACGCTGGGACCTTATATAGACAGATGTGTGCCTTTCCAAATCACGTCCAATCATTTGAATTTACCACAAGTGGACTCCAATCAAGTTGTAGAAACATCTCAAGGATGATCAATGGAAACAGGATGCACCTGAGCTCAATTTTGAGTCTCATAGCAAAAAGTGAATACTTATGTAGGCAAAAAAACAGTTTTCAAGTTTTCATTATGGGTATTGTGTTAAGATTGATGAGGAAAAACATGTATTTAATACATTTTAGAATAAGGCTGTAACGTAACAAAATGTGGAAAACGTCAAGGGGTCTGAATACTTTCCGAATGCACTATATCTCCCATTATGGTGTCTGTGAGCGCACAGGCAGCACCCAATGATGAACAGTACCACTCAAAAGTTTGGACACACCTACTCATTCAAGGGTTTTTCTTTATTTTTACAATTTGTCTGCATTGTAGAATAATAGTGAAGACATCAAGACTATGAAATAGCACATATGGAATCACGTAGTAACCAAAAAAAAGTGTTAAACAATTCTAAATATATTTTAGATTATTCAAAGTTGCCACCCTTTGCCTTGATGACAGCTTTGCACACTCTTGGCATTCTCTCAACCAGCTTCATGAGGTAGTCACCTGGAATGCTTATCCAACAGTCTTGAAGGAGTTCCCACATGTGCTGAACACTTGTTGGCTGCTTTTCCTTCACTCTGCTGTCCAACTTATACCAAACCATCTCAATTGGGTTGAGGTTGGGGGATTGTGGTTATCTGATGCAGCACTCCATCACTCTCCTTCTTGATCAAATAGCTCTTACACAGCCTGGAGATGTGTTGGGTCACTGTCCTGTTGAAAAACAAACGATAGTCCCACTAAGCGCAAACCAGATGGGCTGGCGTATCGCTGCAAAAGGCTGTGGTAGCCACACTGATACAAGTGTGCCTTGAATTCGAACTAAATCACTGACAGTGTCACCAGCTAAGCACCCCCACACCTCCTACTCCATGCTTCATGGTGGGAACCACACATACAGATATAATTTGTTCACTGTGAGATGCAGAGTAAGTGATGCGGCGGTTGGAACCAAAAATTTCAGACGAAAGGACACATTTCCACCGGTCTAATGTCTTTTGCTTGTGTTTCTTGGCCCAAGCAAGTCTCTTCTTATTATTGGTGTCCTTTCGTAGTGGTTTCTTTGCAGCAATTCGACCATGAAGGCCTGATTCAGTCTCCTCTGAACAGTTGATGTTGAGATGTGTCTGTTACTTGAATTCTGTGAAGCATTTATTTCGGCTGCAATCTGAGGTGCAGCGAATGGCCGATTTTTGAGGCTGGTAACTCTAATGAACTTATCCTCTGCAGCAGAGGTAACTCTGGGTCTTCCTTTCCTGTGGCGATCCTCATGAGAGTCAGTTTCATCATAGCGCTTGATGTTTTTTGCGATTGCACTTGAAGAAACTTTCGAAGTTCTTGAAATTATCCGGATTGACTGACCTTCATATAATGATAGACTGTCATTATATTTGAGCTCTTCTTGCCATAATATGGACTTGGTCTTTTACCAAATAAGGCTATCTTCTGTATATCAACCCTATCTTGTCACAAAACAAATGATTGCCTCAAACGCATTAAGGAAAGAAATTCCACCTGTTAATTGAAATGCATTCAAGGTGACAAACTCATTAATCTGGTTGAGAGAATGCCAAGAGTGTGCAAAGCTGTCAAGGTAAAGTGGCACCTTTGAAGAATCTCAAATATAAAATAGTAAAAATAAATTAAAACTCTTGAATGAGTAGGTGTCCAAAACTTTGACTGGTACTGTATATTAACCCTGGATTGCTGGTAAAAACAAATGTTGACATTTATAAATGCATTTCTATAGATTCCATTTAAAAAAAAAATAACAATGGTGGGGAAGTATCAAGATGGAGGCAAGGCGGTTTCAAACAGCACCACTTTAGTCTGTGTTTATCAATCATTGGTAGCGCCATTGAGGCCATCTCCATTTCAGTGGTCCATTTTCTTCTACTTCTATAAATTGGCAAACAAACTTAAAGGGTGCCACCTAGTGTTTGAGCAGGTATAAAGCTAAGGCTGGCGATTTACTGCCACCTACAGTATGGAATGTTGCCACCTAGTGTTTGAACAGGTATAAAGCTAAGGCTGGCGATTTACTGCCACCTACAGTATGGAATGTTGCCACCTAGTGTTTGAACAGGTATAAAGCTAAGGCTGGCGATTTACTGCCACCTACAGTATGGAATGTTTTCTCACGACTATAATTATTTGTCTAACCCCTCCTGATGGAATCATGTGATCCGTCAACGCATAGAAATGTCTCACCCAGTTGAGTACTTTAAAATGGTGAATGCAATTTTATACCCATAAAATGCATACATGTATGACCTTTGACCCCCCCAGTGGGACCATAGAGATGTCATTATCATATTTTCTTGTGTGTTGTATACTGAAGTTAATAACACATCAATAGCTTGTTTTGAGAAGATTGCCATCTTATAACAATTCATACCATCAAGCCAGTTGGCCCAACTAAGCGCATAGCTGCCATAACATTAACCACATTTAGCAACCTCCGATAAGCGGTTATCATACGAAAATGTAACCTACAAACACAGACCTCATAGAAAATCTTTTGCCAAATTTCACATTGGTCCACTCTGGGGTGGCACTCTGGCCCATAATATTTTAAACTAAAAAAGCCCAGACTAATTTGATACAATTCATATCTCCTGACCAATTCTGTAATTTAAACACTATTAGAATAGAAGATCATTTATCAGACGGAAATCCAGATTGTCTTACTTTTATTAATGTATTAACAAACATTTTAAATATACTCTGTTAGTATTTGATTGAAGGAATATAAAAAGTGTAGACTTCAGTCTACTGCTGAGCACATTGGTTTTCCAGTGTTTTCTGCGAGGAAACATGGATGACTTGAGATTTCAGCCGTTTCTTGTCATCCCTTCTGTTCTCTTCACCTTCTTTCTCCATCTCCAGCTCCTCAGTCATGGTTTTACAGTCAGCTGATGGAGACCTAAAAGGCAAACCATTCCATTTGTGTGAAGGTGTTGCTAAATCCAAAGCCATACAGATGACATTTACAACCCAGTTGTTATCATTTCTAGTAAAATATAAAGGATTCATTTACAAAGACATTTTCTAGGCCTACGTGGTGTGGTACACCAGTCAATCAATCCTTTTAGACCTAAACTGTTTACCTTAACTCTACATGTTTTATTACATTTCAAAAAGTGCAAAGACAAGGATCAACATAGTTGAAACTGTTCCTACTGGCAGCAGACTGTAAACCATTGTTAGTACCTACATTTACATGCATCAAATACATGGAAAGGAAGATCAACACACTGACTCATGGTACAGTAAGTTACAACTGTGTTCCGCTAACAGCAATTCTAGCCTTGATCCAGGCAGTCAGCCTTGTTGGAAAAATGTCACAGAAAGTATAATACTATTCCCTGTGACAGCCCTCCCAAAAGGCAAGGGAAGGGTAGGCAATGGTGGACTAGTGGTGAGAGCCCAAACAAAGCCCAGGAAGAGGAAGACGACAAAGAAACTGAAGTTGACACAGTAAAAGAGACAGGAGTCTGAAGGACCATGGGGACACTGACCTGGGGGGGTTGGGGATAGTGGTTGGGGGCTCCTCGCAGATGCGCACACACTTGCTGTCTCGGGTCAAGGTAGAGTCAGGCTTGGGGTTGTTGGGGGGCTGCAGAGGGGCAACGGTGAGCCTCTCCTCTGTAAAAGGGTGGGCCTCTGCTTCCATTTCTTCTTTCATGTGCTTGGGGAGCTCCAGTACCATGGGCTCCTCTTTCTTCACCTCTGGAATGTCTACAGGGAGCTTCTCGCGCTTGCGCTTCTGAATATGTTTTCTATTCACCTCTAAAGACAACATAAAATAGATTTTTATCTCTTACCTAATGTCACATTTTTTAAATATGCAAGTTATCACTGCAACTGTGACCAAGTGAAACGTCACGATATAGGCTAATTTACCATTGGGCTCATATTTCAACCGGAGCTCTTCCACTTTGACTTGCAGCTTGATGTTGTCACTCTGGCTCTGTTTGTGGGCCCTCTCTGCACTGAAAAGCTTCCTCTCCAGCTCCAGTGCTCTTTGACTCTCAGAGAGTGACTTCATCCTTTGCATAGACAACTCATCCCCCAGTCGCTCTGCATCCTTCCTACACACACACACAAATCAAACACTGATGCAGGTACGACAGTTCTAATCTCAACATTTGTAAGCCAAACCTTAAATGTGGAATGTTTATGGGCAAACTGAAGGTCATCACCCACCCAGCATGTAAATACTGACTGTGCCCTAAATCAAGCGATAACTCACACAGAGTTCGAAAGTTGCATTTTCAGAAGGTCAGTGTAGTATGTCCCATCCCCACTGTCTGTTTCCACCGGGGCTGAAGGGGGCTGTGCCTTCCATGTCATCTGCATAGACACAGTAACCAACAATTGTGACAACTGCACAACATTCACTTCATACGGTGTGAATCTGTTGCCTTATAACATGTTGTAGTGTACAGGATTTTAGTTGAAATGACAACAAACAAGAGGCCTTCACCTCCACTTTCTCCAGGCGACGTAGTTTTATAACAAGGGCTTGAATCTCACTGTTCTTCTCTGAGAGCATCGATTGCAGGCGCTCCAGCTGGGCAGGATCTGCTCTAGAGCCTTGCAGTTGCACGAGTGTGGCTATCTGAACCTGGAGGATCATGCATGAGGGAAATGCACATTAATGAATCCCAAGTCTAACTCGGATCAGTCTCACATTGTTTTAACTCAATCACCTAATGACATACAAAAACTTTTTTTAAATTGTCTTTAATCGTACCTTCATACGATGGAGCTGTTGTTTGGAGAAGGCATGCTGCTTCTGAAGGGATTGGTGCTGTACTTTCATACTGATCAGCTGTCTCTCCATCTCTGCTCGTTTGTCTTCAAGCTAAAAATAAATCAAGAGGCTCTATAACACAGAACGGGGAGGAGGGTGCACACCCCCAGCCACAGGGCCACAGTGGAGAGGGTCAAGAGCTTCAAGTTCCTCGGTGTCCACATCAAGAGGACTTAACAAGGCCCTCTGACACCAGAAGTCGTGAAGAAGGCACGGCAACACCTCTTCTCCTTTGGGAGGCTGAAACGATCTGTCATGGCCCCTTAGATCCTCAGCAACTATTACAGCTGCATCATTGAGAGCATCGTGACTGGTTTTATCACCGTTTGGTATGGCAACTGCACCGCCCGCCCCAGAAAGCCCTACAGAGGCATCACTGGGGGTGAGGTCCCAGCCATCTAGGAAGTACATGCCAGGCGGTGTCTGAGAAAGGCCTGAAAATTTGACATGGACTGTTCTCAGTGTTCCCGTCCTGCAGGCGGTACCAGCTCAGACAAACACTCCTAAAAAGCTTCTATCCCCTGACCATAAGACTTAAATGGCTAACAACTACTACCTTCCCTCTCTCAGACTATCCACACTGACTCTAGGGCAATCCACAGGTCTCTCAGACAACCTTCACTACTGGTAAAATGACTTAGGATTACATTACTCCTTTACACTGATGTCCATTGATTAACATTTATCCTGCTACTGGTCACTATTACTATTGTTTACACGTATATATTACCACTAGTATACAGTTGAAGTCGGAAGTTTACATACACTTCGGTTGGGGTCATTAAAACTCATTTTTCAACCATTCCACAAATGTCTTGTTAACAAACTATAGCTTTGGCAAGTCAGGACATTTACTTTGTGCAAGGCACAAGTCATTTTTCCAACAATTGTTTACAGACAGATTATTTCACTGTATCACAATTCCAGTGGGTCAGAAGTTTACATACACTAAGTTGACTGTGCCTTTAAACAGCTTGGAAAATTCCATAAAATTATAGCATGGCTTTGGAAGCTTCTGATAGGCTAATTGACATCAATTGGAGGTGTACCTAAGGATGTATTTCAAGGCCTACCTTCAAACTCAGTGCCTCTTTGCTTGACATCATGGGAGAATCAAAAGAAATCAGACCCCAGAAAAAAAAAAAATGGTAGACCTCCACAAGTCTGGTTCATCATAGGGAGCATTTTCCAAACGCCTGACTGTATCACACTCATCTGTACAAACAATAGTACGCAAGTATAAACACCATGGTACCACGCAGCCGTCATACCGCTCAGGAAAGAGACGCGTTCTGTCTCCTAGAGATGAACGTACTTCGGTGTGAAAAGTGCAAATCAATCCCAGAACAGCAGCAAAGGACCTTGTGAAGATGCTGGAGGAAACAGGTACAAAAGTATCTGTAAAATGAGTCCAATATCGACATAACCTGAAAGGCCGCTCAGTAAGGAAGAAGCCACTGCTTCAAAACCATCATAAAAGCGCCAGATTACGGTTTGCAACTGCACATGGGGACAAAGATTGTACTTTTTGGAGAAATGTCCTCTGGTCTGATGAAACAAAAATAGGACTGTTTGGCCATAATGACTATCGTTATGTTTGGAGGGAAAAGGGGAAGGCTTGCAAGCCGAAGAACACCATCCCAACCGTGAAGCGCGAAGGTGGCAGCATCATGTTGTGGATTCTGCTTTGCTGCAGGAGGGACTGGTCCACTTCACAAAATAGAAGGCATCACAAGGAAGAAAATTATGTGGATATATTGAAGCATTGTGGATGTATTGAAACAACATCTCAAGACATCAGTCAGGAAGTTAAAGCTTGGTCGCAAATGGGTTTTCCAAATGGACAATGACCACAAGCATACTTCCAAAGTTGTGGCAAAATGGCTTAAGGACAACAATATCAAGGTATTGGAGTGGCCATCACAAAGCCCTGACCTCAATCCCATAGAAAATGTGTGGGCAGAACTGAAAAAGCGTGTGCGAGCAAGGAGGCCTACAAACCTGACTCAGTTACAAAATTCACCCAACTTATTGTGGGAAGCTTGTGGAAGGCTACCTGAAACATTTGACCCAAGTTAAACAATTTCAAGGCAATGCTACCAAATACTAATTGAGTGAATGTAAACTTCTGACCCACTGGGAATGTGATGAAAGTGGTGATCCTAACTGACTTACTAAGACAGGGAATTTTTACTAGGATTAAATGTCAGGAATTGTGAAAAACTGAGTTTAAATGTATTTGGCTAAGGTGTATGTAAACTTCAGACTTCAACTGTAGCCATAGGTATTTATATATTCCTGCTACCAGTCCCTTTTCCAGCCCTATTCCTACTACCAGTCACATCGTATGTATAAACCCACCTCAACAACTCCAGCACAATGAAAAAGGTACTGACACTACTGTATATATTCTTGCACTCTCATTGTATTTAACCCTCATCGTAGTCCTTGAGGTTTTTAATAATAATAATAATAATAATAATAATAATAATAATAATTATTATTATTATTATTATTATTGTTGAGAAAGAGCTCGCAAGGTAAGAATTTCACTGTACTGTTTTACACGTGTTGTCTCCTGTGCATGTGGCGAAAACTTTTAAATACATTCAAAGACGCTACGGAGACAGATGGCAATGTAGCACCTACCTCTCCAAATAAAGAATTTCCCTTGCTGTTGGGATCTTGTGCCTGTTGCAACAGCTGATCCAGTTGAATCTGGAGATCTTGGTTGGCCTCTCGGGCTTTCTAAAGCAAAAAAAAAGGAAAAGACATTAGTTTCCTTAGCATGAATGACTAGTGCAATGTATGCATGATATACACAACCTAAACTGCTGAAGATTATGATCTTTACCTCCAAGGTGTTGAAACAGGAGACAGCTTCTCTCTCACACTCTTCTTTCTCCTCACTGATTCTCTCCAGTTGACGTTGAAGGTTTGTGTTAGTCAGCTCCAGCTGCTGCTCTTTGTACTGGGCCTCCTGAAGTGCCAGCTCCAAGGTAGCCTGAGAGGACACATGCAATCATTGTCGACGGAGATTTAAATCAGCTAAAAGTAAACAAAGCAGAGTCTTTATGGGCCTATACTAATCTCCCGTGTACAGATGCATGTCACATCGGATGAAATCGGAGTTGGGCTGGGCCTGATATAGAATAAATTAGCTCCTCCCCTGCCACTCAAACAACAATGATGAGATCACTTCTTCCACTCTGACAAGCGGTTATTTTACTGTAATAGAGAAGTTTTTATTTCTATTGATACCCTTTTTAAATGTCTTAACTTCAAGTTGCGCACAGAGCAGACTACTAAAACGGGAGTATCAATGAACATTGATTCAGTGTTCATAACAATTTAACTGCTCTGCCTTGTTGATTGGCTAGATGCAAGTTGGCTAAACTTGAAATATAAAGATAGCTATAGAGATATACTGACTACTCATTAGCACGTGGGCTTGTGCTTGAGAGATTCTTTTTGATACCGGTGTTCATTTTCTATATTGCCGGCAACAAGAAGTGAATGTGCATTATGCAGGGTTCTGGTTAAACTTGTAAGAAAAAGGGCATTTTCAGACAGATTTAAAAACCAGATCTGGGGTTATTGCAAAAAAAGCAGGTTAAACTAATTTGATGAATTACATTTAGTTAGGCTTATGGACGGCTTAATTTAGCCTAGGTATAATTTCACAAACCATGAATTCATTAGATTATTGCTGACTGTTTGAAATGCATTATATTTTACAGCAAAGCTTAGAGACAATATTTCTACAAAAATACACACAAATTATTTTTTTAGAATTAAAAAAGAAATCAAATTGAGATCTGATTTTTAGGACATGTCACCCAGCTGTGGAGCGTAGCATCTGTCAGACTGCGGGATCAGACAACTAAGGAGCTTTTTTCCACTTTGCAGATTTTTTCGATAACGATAATTTAGCCAAAACATGATTACGCAGGTGTTCGCATCTTTCACATTTTGGAAGAGAGGGTATATTTGGCCAACAACTTGACCAAAACTTCCATTTAGGGGGTGGAGACTTTGCTAATCTTGGTAGTATCTTCTCATACATCTGACTCCAGAACTTAATTGAGCATCTGATGCAATATTTTAGTACTGGGCTCCTGAGATTATGTCTTTACAGACAGTGTGGTAGGGTACTCACCTTAGCAGCCTCAAGCTCCATCCTCTCCACCTGCAATTCCATCATCTCTGTGGACAGGGTTTCATGAGTCCGCTCTGTGACAAATCGTAGCTCCTCCATCTTGATGCTCAGGGTCTCTGTCTGGAGCTCCAGTTTATGCCTCAACTGCTTCTCACTCAGCCGCACCTCATCCAGTTCAGATCTCATTCTCTCCATCTACAGCCAACCAAAGATATCCCATTCACTACATTGACTGGGCACACATAGTATTGTCAAGAAATAAGTATTGTGTCAAAGGCAACAACTCCTAATTAAGTATGTTATTAGCAGCGATGACTTCAATGTGCATAATTCCACACAAAATAAGTACCTTTGCATCAGTGGTGTAAAGTACTTAAGTAAAAATACTTTAAAGCACTACAAAAGTCGTTTTTTGGGGTATCTGTACTTTACTATTATATTTTTGACTACTTTTACTTCCCTACATTTCTTAAGAAAATATTGTACTTTTAACTACATACATTTTCCTTGACACCCAAAAGTATTAGTTACACTTTGAATGCTTAGCAGGACAGGAAAACAGTCAAAATCACACACTTCTCACCCGGCAGACTCAATAAACATAATTTACAAACAAAGAATTTGTATCTGAGTGCCCCTGGCTTTCCATAAAATGAAAACAAGAAAATGGTGCCATCTGGTTTGCTTAATATCATTATTTACACTTATATACTTAAGTATATTTTAAACCAAATACTTTTACTCAAGTATAATTTTACTTGAGTCATTTTCTATTAAGGTATCAGGACTTTTACTCAAGTATGAGAGTTGGGTACTTTTTCCACCACTGCTTTGCATGCTATTTTTTCCCTTGCCTAGATTCAGCATATCCCCCAGCCAATGGTGTACAGGTAATCAAAACCACATCAATGGCTCCCCAACCGTGTTCTTGCACTCATTGAGCTCCATAGCATGATTCCTCTCCAGCTGGGATTCATGTTGCTCCCACTGCAGCCTCTGTTGGCTCTTGATCGAGTCGTGGTCAGAGCGCAAGCTGTCCAGCACACGGCTTTTCAGCGCCACTTCCCGCTGCAGGGAGTATTTCTCCTGCTCCAGGGCCTGAGAAAAGACACACAAGAGATTCATACCTCATACATCAACCCACTCCATCTGCATTCTCATCCAAACCCTGCTCAACATTACTGTAATATCAGTTGTAACAAGATTAATTTCATAAAATATAAGGATGATTAGTAGTTGTTATGGGCAGCAGTTGTCTTATGTTGTAATGAGTTAAACTGCTACTGTCATAGCCTAGCCATCAACTGTCATGAAGACAGCAGTCTTTAGAGATGTCAGTCATTGCCCAGTGTGAATGATCACCTCCACAGCGTTGGTCATCTCTATCCGCTGCTCCTCCAGTTTGTTCTGTAGATCCAGCTGCCCATCCAGCAGCTGAAGGCCATATTGGCCTGCTTTCTGCAGCGCATCATCTGCTTCCTTCAACTTGCGTTGTAGTCGCTGGATCTCATCGTCTCCTGAAGTACACATCTTTCACAATTGAGGGGGGAGTAAAAGGGAGAGAAACTTAACTGGAGCACTTATTGAGATTGTGGGACACCCATTTACGTCCAGCGATGGTTCATATGGGGTTAGGTGGAATAGTTATTCAATTATGTAAAGAATGTGGCTACTCAGTGACCATATCTGATTAAATGAACACAACAAACAAGGATGAGAAATATAGCTATTTGCCTAATGGTGGAATAAAGTCCAACCCTGAACTAAACCTAGTTGAAAACAATGGATAAAGACTAACTAACTACTGTTCCACAACTTGGACTCGGTAATTAGGTCCTATTCAGTAGGCACGAAACGGGATAAAACAATTGTATGCACGCAACGTTGTGTGTTTGCTTTTGCTAGTGAACAATACAGCATACGACTGATAAACACTAACATTAGCCAGCTTTTTCCTCCTGATATGAGCTAGCTAAGTACGTTAGATAAACTTGCACGACATAGTACTAAAAAAGTACTATAAACTTGCACGAAACTAGTACTATAAACTTGCACGACATACTGTTGATTACACAAATACAGTTACCCTCGGAAATGTGATCGTAAGAGGATAACTAGCAAGCGATTGTAAAATTACTTTTCATATTTAGCTAGCTGGTAAGCATACCTTGCCACCATGCAGTCAAAAGGGAACAGAACCACCACAACTAAAATCTTCGTTGTTTTCGACCGCTTACACAAGACGATTTGAATTCTCCTGCAACCCAATGACTGTTCAATGGGCTGACGTCAGAGTTTGGACATCCCAAGAAATGCGTTTATACTTTCTGGCCAGCCAAATATCGCGAGCGATAATGAGATGTCTGTTGGTCTGCCTTTATACAAGGGCGTGGTGACCAATGCAGTGTTGCCAATTTAGCGACTTGGTCGCTTAATTTAGCGAGTATTCAGACCCCTCTTAGCGACACATTTTCAAAAAAGCGACTAGCCACCCCCGTACCAAAGCACTCACAGACGCACCAGTTAGAGCAGGAAATGTTCACCCCTTTGTGCCCAGTGCCCAGACTGCAAATGAATAGCGCATGCCGGAAGTCGCATCTGGCTGACCCCGCCCTGGCTTACATTCAGGTTGGGATGTAAATGTAAAAAACTAAATTAAAAAAAGTAACTCCGCCAGTGTCTCTTTTGAGTCACTTTTGCCGGTCCCAAGCCAGGATAAAGGAGGAGGGTTGGAATTGTGACATTAAAAAAAACAAGAATCGACAGAAGAAAGTTAATTTGTAGTTCTAAACATATTTACAGTGTTTTTTACTCACTTTTTGTCTGTCCCACAGCATCCATCACAATTACATGCACATGGCCAATTATGCAAATTTGGCGATTACGTCATTAAGCGACTTCTAGTGACTTTTAGGACAGCCAATAGCTACTTTCCTTACTGAAGAGTTGGCAACACTGGACCAATGTTCCCTCTAACAGTGTTGCCAAGTTTTCAGTTTTCCCACGATTTGGCTACTTTCGCGGGTGATGTCGCGGGTTCGAGGTTTTTGGGCTATTTCATAGTTGCACCGCGGCCGAAAGGCATATCTCTTAAAAATATATATATTTCAATGTGACCTGATGCTGTCAGGCAGTGGTGCAGGTTGTTTCTGAGTGAGTGGTAGGGCCTCCCAGTAGTATGGTGTGTGATAAGTACCATAATTAAGCCTCGAGAAGCTACTGATACCTCTCACCATGTCAACTAACTCTTCCTAGTGCCATAAAATAAAGTCATGAATTAACATGAACTGTATGGGGAAGGTGTCAAACTGCTGGACGCGTTCACGTCACGTAGACATAGTGTAACGTTTGCTTGTAAGTTTATTATGAAAGATCTTACCATGAACGCCTTACAAACGTCTACATATACATGATGTTGTACAAAATATTTTTCATTGCCAGAGTAATCTAATCAATTTAATTTGTCGATTCAGCTAAAATAGGTACAGTGGGGCAAAAAAGTATTTAGTCAGCCACCAATTGTGCAAGTTCTCCCATTTAAAAAGATGAGAGAGGCCTGTAATTTTCATCATAGGTACACTTCAACTATGACAGACAAAATGAGAAGAAAAAAAATCCAGAAAAATCACATTGTAGGATTTTTAATTAATTTATTTGCAAATTCTGGTGGAAAATAAGTATTTGGTCACCTACAAGCAAGCAACTTTCTTCTGTCGATTCCTGTCAATTCCAACCCTCCTCCTTTATCCTGGCTTGGGACCGGCAAAAGTGACCCAAAAGAAACACTGGCTGAGTTACTTCGTTTTTTAATTACGTTTTTTACATTTACATCCCAACCTGAATGTAAGCCAGGGCGGGGTCAGCCAGCTGCGACTTCCGGCATGCGCTATTCATTTGAAGTCTAAATTGGCAACACTGCATTGGTCACCACGCCCTTGTATAAAGGCAGACCAACAGACATCTCATTATCGCTCGCGATATTTGGCTGGCCAGAAAGTATAAACGCATTTTTTGGGATGTCCAAACTCTGACGTCAGCCCATTGAACAGTCATTGGGCTGCAGGAGAATTCAAATCGTCTCGTGTAAGCGGTCGAAAACAACGAAGATTTTAGTTGTGGTGGTTCTGTTCCCCTTTGACTGCATGGTGGCAAGGTATGCTTACTAGCTAGCTAAATATGTAAATTAATTTTACAATCGCTTGCTAGTTATCCTCTTACGATCACATTTCCGAGGGTAACTGTATTTGTGTAATCAACACTTAGAGTGCAACTTACGTTATCTAGCTAGTACTATGTCGTGCAAGTTTATTTAACGGACTTAGCTAGCTCATATCAGGAGGAAAAAGCTGGCTAATGTTAGTGTTTATCAGTCGTATGCTGTATTGTTCACTAGCAAAAGCAAACACACAACGTTGCGTGTATACAATTGTTTTATCCCGTTTCGTGCCTACTGAATAGGACCTAATTACCGAGTCCAAGTTGTGGAACAGTAGTTAGTTAGTCTTTATCCATTGTTTTCAACTAGGTTTAGTTCAGGGTTGGACTTTATTCCACCATTAGGCAAATAGCTATATTTGTCATCCTTGTTTGTTGTGTTCATTTAATCAGATATGATCACTGAGTAGCCACATTCTTTACATAATTGAATAACTATTCCACCTAAACCCATATGAACCATCGCTGGGCATAAATGGGTGTCCCACAATCTCAATAAGTGCTCCAGTTAAGTTTCTCTCACTTTTACTCCCCCCTCAATTGTGGAAGATGTGTACTTCAGGAGACGATGAGATCCAGCGACTACAACGCAAGTTGAAGGAAGCAGATGATGCGCTGCAGAAAGCAGGCCAGTATGGCCTTCAGCTGCTGGATGGGCAGCTGGATCTACAGACCAAACTGGAGGAGCAGCGGGTAGAGATGACCAACGCTGTGGAGGTGATCATTCACACTGGGCAATGACTGACATCTCTAAAGACTGCTGTCTTCATGACTGTTGATGAATAGGCTATGACCGTAGCAGTTTAACTCATTACAACATAAGACAACTGCTGCCCATGACAACTACTAATCATCCTTATATTTTATGACATGAATCTTGTTACAACTGATATTACAGTAATGTTGAGCAGGGTTTGGATGAGAATGCAGATGGAGTGGGTTGATGTATGAGGTATGAATCTCTTGTGTGTCTTTTCTCAGGCCCTGGAGCAGGAGAAATACTCCCTGCAGCGGGAAGTGGCGCTGAAAAGTCGTGTGCTGGACAGCTTTCGCTCCGACCACGACTCGATCAAGAGCCAACAGAGGCTGCAGTGGGAGCAACATGAATCCCAGCTGGAGAGGAATCATGCTATGGAGCTCAATGAGTGCAAGAACACGGTTGGGGAGCCATTGATGTGGTTTTGATTACCTGTACACCATTGGCTGGGGGATATGCTGAATCTAGGCAAGGGAAAAAATAGCATGCAAAGCAGTGGTGGAAAAAGTACCCAACTCTCATACTTGAGTAAAAGTCCTGATACCTTAATAGAAAATGACTCAAGTAAAATTATACTTGAGTAAAAGTATTTGGTTTAAAATATACTTAAGTATATAAGTGTAAATAATGATATTAAGCAAACCAGATGGCACCATTTTCTTGTTTTCATTTTATGGAAAGCCAGGGGCACTCAGATACAAATTCTTTGTTTGTAAATTATGTTTATTGAGTCTGCCGGGTGAGAAGTGTGTGATTTTGACTGTTTTCCTGTCCTGCTAAGCATTCAAAGTGTAACTAATACTTTTGGGTGTCAAGGAAAATGTATGTAGTTAAAAGTACAATATTTTCTTAAGAAATGTAGGGAAGTAAAAGTAGTCAAAAATATAATAGTAAAGTACAGATACCCCAAAAAACGACTTTTGTAGTGCTTTAAAGTATTTTTACTTAAGTACTTTACACCACTGATGCAAAGGTACTTATTTTGTGTGGAATTATGCACATTGAAGTCATCGCTGCTAATAACATACTTAATTAGGAGTTGTTGCCTTTGACACAATACTTATTTCTTGACAATACTATGTGTGCCCAGTCAATGTAGTGAATGGGATATCTTTGGTTGGCTGTAGATGGAGAGAATGAGATCTGAACTGGATGAGGTGCGGCTGAGTGAGAAGCAGTTGAGGCATAAACTGGAGCTCCAGACAGAGACCCTGAGCATCAAGATGGAGGAGCTACGATTTGTCACAGAGCGGACTCATGAAACCCTGTCCACAGAGATGATGGAATTGCAGGTGGAGAGGATGGAGCTTGAGGCTGCTAAGGTGAGTACCCTACCACACTGTCTGTAAAGACATAATCTCAGGAGCCCAGTACTAAAATATTGCATCAGATGCTCAATTAAGTTCTGGAGTCAGATGTATGAGAAGATACTACCAAGATTAGCAAAGTCTCCACCCCCTAAATGGAAGTTTTGGTCAAGTTGTTGGCCAAATATACCCTCTCTTCCAAAATGTGAAAGATGCGAACACCTGCGTAATCATGTTTTGGCTAAATTATCGTTATCGAAAAAATCTGCAAAGTGGAAAAAAGCTCCTTAGTTGTCTGATCCCGCAGTCTGACAGATGCTACGCTCCACAGCTGGGTGACATGTCCTAAAAATCAGATCTCAATTTGATTTCTTTTTTAATTCTAAAAAAATAATTTGTGTGTATTTTTGTAGAAATATTGTCTCTAAGCTTTGCTGTAAAATATAATGCATTTCAAACAGTCAGCAATAATCTAATGAATTCATGGTTTGTGAAATTATACCTAGGCTAAATTAAGCCGTCCATAAGCCTAACTAAATGTAATTCATCAAATTAGTTTAACCTGCTTTTTTTGCAATAACCCCAGATCTGGTTTTTAAATCTGTCTGAAAATGCCCTTTTTCTTACAAGTTTAACCAGAACCCTGCATAATGCACATTCACTTCTTGTTGCCGGCAATATAGAAAATGAACACCGGTATCAAAAAGAATCTCTCAAGCACAAGCCCACGTGCTAATGAGTAGTCAGTATATCTCTATAGCTATCTTTATATTTCAAGTTTAGCCAACTTGCATCTAGCCAATCAACAAGGCAGAGCAGTTAAATTGTTATGAACACTGAATCAATGTTCATTGATACTCCCGTTTTAGTAGTCTGCTCTGTGCGCAACTTGAAGTTAAGACATTTAAAAAGGGTATCAATAGAAATAAAAACTTCTCTATTACAGTAAAATAACCGCTTGTCAGAGTGGAAGAAGTGATCTCATCATTGTTGTTTGAGTGGCAGGGGAGGAGCTAATTTATTCTATATCAGGCCCAGCCCAACTCCGATTTCATCCGATGTGACATGCATCTGTACACGGGAGATTAGTATAGGCCCATAAAGACTCTGCTTTGTTTACTTTTAGCTGATTTAAATCTCCGTCGACAATGATTGCATGTGTCCTCTCAGGCTACCTTGGAGCTGGCACTTCAGGAGGCCCAGTACAAAGAGCAGCAGCTGGAGCTGACTAACACAAACCTTCAACGTCAACTGGAGAGAATCAGTGAGGAGAAAGAAGAGTGTGAGAGAGAAGCTGTCTCCTGTTTCAACACCTTGGAGGTAAAGATCATAATCTTCAGCAGTTTAGGTTGTGTATATCATGCATACATTGCACTAGTCATTCATGCTAAGGAAACTAATGTCTTTTCCTTTTTTTTTGCTTTAGAAAGCCCGAGAGGCCAACCAAGATCTCCAGATTCAACTGGATCAGCTGTTGCAACAGGCACAAGATCCCAACAGCAAGGGAAATTCTTTATTTGGAGAGGTAGGTGCTACATTGCCATCTGTCTCCGTAGCGTCTTTGAATGTATTTAAAAGTTTTCGCCACATGCACAGGAGACAACACGTGTAAAACAGTACAGTGAAATTCTTACCTTGCGAGCTCTTTCTCAACAATAATAATAATAATAATAATTATTATTATTATTATTATTATTATTATTATTATTATTAAAAACCTCAAGGACTACGATGAGGGTTAAATACAATGAGAGTGCAAGAATATATACAGTAGTGTCAGTACCTTTTTCATTGTGCTGGAGTTGTTGAGGTGGGTTTATACATACGATGTGACTGGTAGTAGGAATAGGGCTGGAAAAGGGACTGGTAGCAGGAATATATAAATACCTATGGCTACAGTTGAAGTCTGAAGTTTACATACACCTTAGCCAAATACATTTAAACTCAGTTTTTCACAATTCCTGACATTTAATCCTAGTAAAAATTCCCTGTCTTAGTAAGTCAGTTAGGATCACCACTTTCATCACATTCCCAGTGGGTCAGAAGTTTACATTCACTCAATTAGTATTTGGTAGCATTGCCTTGAAATTGTTTAACTTGGGTCAAATGTTTCAGGTAGCCTTCCACAAGCTTCCCACAATAAGTTGGGTGAATTTTGTAACTGAGTCAGGTTTGTAGGCCTCCTTGCTCGCACACGCTTTTTCAGTTCTGCCCACACATTTTCTATGGGATTGAGGTCAGGGCTTTGTGATGGCCACTCCAATACCTTGATATTGTTGTCCTTAAGCCATTTTGCCACAACTTTGGAAGTATGCTTGTGGTCATTGTCCATTTGGAAAACCCATTTGCGACCAAGCTTTAACTTCCTGACTGATGTCTTGAGATGTTGTTTCAATACATCCACAATGCTTCAATATATCCACATAATTTTCTTCCTTGTGATGCCTTCTATTTTGTGAAGTGGACCAGTCCCTCCTGCAGCAAAGCAGAATCCACAACATGATGCTGCCACCTTCGCGCTTCACGGTTGGGATGGTGTTCTTCGGCTTGCAAGCCTTCCCCTTTTCCCTCCAAACATAACGATAGTCATTATGGCCAAACAGTCCTATTTTTGTTTCATCAGACCAGAGGACATTTCTCCAAAAAGTACAATCTTTGTCCCCATGTGCAGTTGCAAACCGTAATCTGGCGCTTTTATGATGGTTTTGAAGCAGTGGCTTCTTCCTTACTGAGCGGCCTTTCAGGTTATGTCGATATTGGACTCATTTTACAGATACTTTTGTACCTGTTTCCTCCAGCATCTTCACAAGGTCCTTTGCTGCTGTTCTGGGATTGATTTGCACTTTTCACACCGAAGTACGTTCATCTCTAGGAGACAGAACGCGTCTCTTTCCTGAGCGGTATGACGGCTGCGTGGTACCATGGTGTTTATACTTGCGTACTATTGTTTGTACAGATGAGTGTGATACAGTCAGGCGTTTGGAAAATGCTCCCTATGATGAACCAGACTTGTGGAGGTCTACCATTTTTTTTTTTTCTGGGGTCTGATTTCTTTTGATTCTCCCATGATGTCAAGCAAAGAGGCACTGAGTTTGAAGGTAGGCCTTGAAATACATCCTTAGGTACACCTCCAATTGATGTCAATTAGCCTATCAGAAGCTTCCAAAGCCATGCTATAATTTTATGGAATTTTCCAAGCTGTTTAAAGGCACAGTCAACTTAGTGTATGTAAACTTCTGACCCACTGGAATTGTGATACAGTGAAATAATCTGTCTGTAAACAATTGTTGGAAAAATGACTTGTGCCTTGCACAAAGTAAATGTCCTGACTTGCCAAAGCTATAGTTTGTTAACAAGACATTTGTGGAATGGTTGAAAAATGAGTTTTAATGACCCCAACCGAAGTGTATGTAAACTTCCGACTTCAACTGTATACTAGTGGTAATATATACGTGTAAACAATAGTAATAGTGACCAGTAGCAGGATAAATGTTAATCAATGGACATCAGTGTAAAGGAGTAATGTAATCCTAAGTCATTTTACCAGTAGTGAAGGTTGTCTGAGAGACCTGTGGATTGCCCTAGAGTCAGTGTGGATAGTCTGAGAGAGGGAAGGTAGTAGTTGTTAGCCATTTAAGTCTTATGGTCAGGGGATAGAAGCTTTTTAGGAGTGTTTGTCTGAGCTGGTACCGCCTGCAGGACGGGAACACTGAGAACAGTCCATGTCAAATTTTCAGGCCTTTCTCAGACACCGCCTGGCATGTACTTCCTAGATGGCTGGGACCTCACCCCCAGTGATGCCTCTGTAGGGCTTTCTGGGGCGGGCGGTGCAGTTGCCATACCAAACGGTGATAAAACCAGTCACGATGCTCTCAATGATGCAGCTGTAATAGTTGCTGAGGATCTAAGGGGCCATGACAGATCGTTTCAGCCTCCCAAAGGAGAAGAGGTGTTGCCGTGCCTTCTTCACGACTTCTGGTGTCAGAGGGCCTTGTTAAGTCCTCTTGATGTGGACACCGAGGAACTTGAAGCTCTTGACCCTCTCCACTGTGGCCCTGTGGCTGGGGGTGTGCACCCTCCTCCCCGTTCTGTGTTATAGAGCCTCTTGATTTATTTTTAGCTTGAAGACAAACGAGCAGAGATGGAGAGACAGCTGATCAGTATGAAAGTACAGCACCAATCCCTTCAGAAGCAGCATGCCTTCTCCAAACAACAGCTCCATCGTATGAAGGTACGATTAAAGACAATTTAAAAAAAGTTTTTGTATGTCATTAGGTGATTGAGTTAAAACAATGTGAGACTGATCCGAGTTAGACTTGGGATTCATTAATGTGCATTTCCCTCATGCATGATCCTCCAGGTTCAGATAGCCACACTCGTGCAACTGCAAGGCTCTAGAGCAGATCCTGCCCAGCTGGAGCGCCTGCAATCGATGCTCTCAGAGAAGAACAGTGAGATTCAAGCCCTTGTTATAAAACTACGTCGCCTGGAGAAAGTGGAGGTGAAGGCCTCTTGTTTGTTGTCATTTCAACTAAAATCCTGTACACTACAACATGTTATAAGGCAACAGATTCACACCGTATGAAGTGAATGTTGTGCAGTTGTCACAATTGTTGGTTACTGTGTCTATGCAGATGACATGGAAGGCACAGCCCCCTTCAGCCCCGGTGGAAACAGACAGTGGGGATGGGACATACTACACTGACCTTCTGAAAATGCAACTTTCGAACTCTGTGTGAGTTATCGCTTGATTTAGGGCACAGTCAGTATTTACATGCTGGGTGGGTGATGACCTTCAGTTTGCCCATAAACATTCCACATTTAAGGTTTGGCTTACAAATGTTGAGATTAGAACTGTCGTACCTGCATCAGTGTTTGATTTGTGTGTGTGTGTAGGAAGGATGCAGAGCGACTGGGGGATGAGTTGTCTATGCAAAGGATGAAGTCACTCTCTGAGAGTCAAAGAGCACTGGAGCTGGAGAGGAAGCTTTTCAGTGCAGAGAGGGCCCACAAACAGAGCCAGAGTGACAACATCAAGCTGCAAGTCAAAGTGGAAGAGCTCCGGTTGAAATATGAGCCCAATGGTAAATTAGCCTATATCGTGACGTTTCACTTGGTCACAGTTGCAGTGATAACTTGCATATTTAAAAAATGTGACATTAGGTAAGAGATAAAAATCTATTTTATGTTGTCTTTAGAGGTGAATAGAAAACATATTCAGAAGCGCAAGCGCGAGAAGCTCCCTGTAGACATTCCAGAGGTGAAGAAAGAGGAGCCCATGGTACTGGAGCTCCCCAAGCACATGAAAGAAGAAATGGAAGCAGAGGCCCACCCTTTTACAGAGGAGAGGCTCACCGTTGCCCCTCTGCAGCCCCCCAACAACCCCAAGCCTGACTCTACCTTGACCCGAGACAGCAAGTGTGTGCGCATCTGCGAGGAGCCCCCAACCACTATCCCCAACCCCCCCAGGTCAGTGTCCCCATGGTCCTTCAGACTCCTGTCTCTTTTACTGTGTCAACTTCAGTTTCTTTGTCGTCTTCCTCTTCCTGGGCTTTGTTTGGGCTCTCACCACTAGTCCACCATTGCCTACCCTTCCCTTGCCTTTTGGGAGGGCTGTCACAGGGAATAGTATTATACTTTCTGTGACATTTTTCCAACAAGGCTGACTGCCTGGATCAAGGCTAGAATTGCTGTTAGCGGAACACAGTTGTAACTTACTGTACCATGAGTCAGTGTGTTGATCTTCCTTTCCATGTATTTGATGCATGTAAATGTAGGTACTAACAATGGTTTACAGTCTGCTGCCAGTAGGAACAGTTTCAACTATGTTGATCCTTGTCTTTGCACTTTTTGAAATGTAATAAAACATGTAGAGTTAAGGTAAACAGTTTAGGTCTAAAAGGATTGATTGACTGGTGTACCACACCACGTAGGCCTAGAAAATGTCTTTGTAAATGAATCCTTTATATTTTACTAGAAATGATAACAACTGGGTTGTAAATGTCATCTGTATGGCTTTGGATTTAGCAACACCTTCACACAAATGGAATGGTTTGCCTTTTAGGTCTCCATCAGCTGACTGTAAAACCATGACTGAGGAGCTGGAGATGGAGAAAGAAGGTGAAGAGAACAGAAGGGATGACAAGAAACGGCTGAAATCTCAAGTCATCCATGTTTCCTCGCAGAAAACACTGGAAAACCAATGTGCTCAGCAGTAGACTGAAGTCTACACTTTTTATATTCCTTCAATCAAATACTAACAGAGTATATTTAAAATGTTTGTTAATACATTAATAAAAGTAAGACAATCTGGATTTCCGTCTGATAAATGATCTTCTATTCTAATAGTGTTTAAATTACAGAATTGGTCAGGAGATATGAATTGTATCAAATTAGTCTGGGCTTTTTTAGTTTAAAATATTATGGGCCAGAGTGCCACCCCAGAGTGGACCAATGTGAAATTTGGCAAAAGATTTTCTATGAGGTCTGTGTTTGTAGGTTACATTTTCGTATGATAACCGCTTATCGGAGGTTGCTAAATGTGGTTAATGTTATGGCAGCTATGCGCTTAGTTGGGCCAACTGGCTTGATGGTATGAATTGTTATAAGATGGCAATCTTCTCAAAACAAGCTATTGATGTGTTATTAACTTCAGTATACAACACACAAGAAAATATGATAATGACATCTCTATGGTCCCACTGGGGGGGTCAAAGGTCATACATGTATGCATTTTATGGGTATAAAATTGCATTCACCATTTTAAAGTACTCAACTGGGTGAGACATTTCTATGCGTTGACGGATCACATGATTCCATCAGGAGGGGTTAGACAAATAATTATAGTCGTGAGAAAACATTCCATACTGTAGGTGGCAGTAAATCGCCAGCCTTAGCTTTATACCTGTTCAAACACTAGGTGGCAACATTCCATACTGTAGGTGGCAGTAAATCGCCAGCCTTAGCTTTATACCTGTTCAAACACTAGGTGGCAACATTCCATACTGTAGGTGGCAGTAAATCGCCAGCCTTAGCTTTATACCTGCTCAAACACTAGGTGGCACCCTTTAAGTTTGTTTGCCAATTTATAGAAGTAGAAGAAAATGGACCACTGAAATGGAGATGGCCTCAATGGCGCTACCAATGATTGATAAACACAGACTAAAGTGGTGCTGTTTGAAACCGCCTTGCCTCCATCTTGATACTTCCCCACCATTGTTATTTTTTTTTTAAATGGAATCTATAGAAATGCATTTATAAATGTCAACATTTGTTTTTACCAGCAATCCAGGGTTAATATACAGTACCAGTCAAAGTTTTGGACACCTACTCATTCAAGAGTTTTAATTTATTTTTACTATTTTATATTTGAGATTCTTCAAAGGTGCCACTTTACCTTGACAGCTTTGCACACTCTTGGCATTCTCTCAACCAGATTAATGAGTTTGTCACCTTGAATGCATTTCAATTAACAGGTGGAATTTCTTTCCTTAATGCGTTTGAGGCAATCATTTGTTTTGTGACAAGATAGGGTTGATATACAGAAGATAGCCTTATTTGGTAAAAGACCAAGTCCATATTATGGCAAGAAGAGCTCAAATATAATGACAGTCTATCATTATATGAAGGTCAGTCAATCCGGATAATTTCAAGAACTTCGAAAGTTTCTTCAAGTGCAATCGCAAAAAACATCAAGCGCTATGATGAAACTGACTCTCATGAGGATCGCCACAGGAAAGGAAGACCCAGAGTTACCTCTGCTGCAGAGGATAAGTTCATTAGAGTTACCAGCCTCAAAAATCGGCCATTCGCTGCACCTCAGATTGCAGCCGAAATAAATGCTTCACAGAATTCAAGTAACAGACACATCTCAACATCAACTGTTCAGAGGAGACTGAATCAGGCCTTCATGGTCGAATTGCTGCAAAGAAACCACTACGAAAGGACACCAATAATAAGAAGAGACTTGCTTGGGCCAAGAAACACAAGCAAAAGACATTAGACCGGTGGAAATGTGTCCTTTCGTCTGAAATTTTTGGTTCCAACCGCCGCATCACTTACTCTGCATCTCACAGTGAACAAATTATATCTGTATGTGTGGTTCCCACCATGAAGCATGGAGTAGGAGGTGTGGGGGTGCTTAGCTGGTGACACTGTCAGTGATTTAGTTCGAATTCAAGGCACACTTGTATCAGTGTGGCTACCACAGCCTTTTGCAGCGATACGCCAGCCCATCTGGTTTGCGCTTAGTGGGACTATCGTTTGTTTTTCAACAGGACAGTGACCCAACACATCTCCAGGCTGTGTAAGAGCTATTTGATCAAGAAGGAGAGTGATGGAGTGCTGCATCAGATAACCACAATCCCCCAACCTCAACCCAATTGAGATGGTTTGGTATAAGTTGGACAGCAGAGTGAAGGAAAAGCAGCCAACAAGTGTTCAGCACATGTGGGAACTCCTTCAAGACTGTTGGATAAGCATTCCAGGTGACTACCTCATGAAGCTGGTTGAGAGAATGCCAAGAGTGTGCAAAGCTGTCATCAAGGCAAAGGGTGGCAACTTTGAATAATCTAAAATATATTTAGAATTGTTTAACACTTTTTTTTGGTTACTACGTGATTCCATATGTGCTATTTCATAGTCTTGATGTCTTCACTATTATTCTACAATGCAGACAAATTGTAAAAATAAAGAAAAACCCTTGAATGAGTAGGTGTGTCCAAACTTTTGAGTGGTACTGTTCATCATTGGGTGCTGCCTGTGCGCTCACAGACACCATAATGGGAGATATAGTGCATTCGGAAAGTATTCAGACCCCTTGACGTTTTCCACATTTTGTTACGTTACAGCCTTATTCTAAAATGTATTAAATACATGTTTTTCCTCATCAATCTTAACACAATACCCATAATGAAAACTTGAAAACTGTTTTTTTGCCTACATAAGTATTCACTTTTTGCTATGAGACTCAAAATTGAGCTCAGGTGCATCCTGTTTCCATTGATCATCCTTGAGATGTTTCTACAACTTGATTGGAGTCCACTTGTGGTAAATTCAAATGATTGGACGTGATTTGGAAAGGCACACATCTGTCTATATAAGGTCCCAGCGTGCATGTCAGAGCAAAAACCAAGCAATGAGGTTGAAGGGATTGTCCTTGGAGCTCTGAGACTGGATTGGCTGAGGCACATATCTGGAGAAGGGTACCAAAAAAATGTCTGCAGCATTGAAGGTCCCCAAGAACATAGTGGTCTCCGTCATTCTTAAATGGAATATGTTTGGAACCACCGAGACTCTTCCTAGAGCTGGCCGCCCGGCCAAACTGAGCAATCGGGGGAGAAGGGCCTTGGTCAGGGAGGTGACCAAGAACCCGATGGTCACTCTGACATAACTCCAGAGTTCCTCTGTGGAGATAGGAGAACCTTCCAGAAGGACAACCATTTCTGCAGCACTCCACCAATCAGTCCTATATGGTAGAATAGCCAGATGGAAGCCACTTTTTAGTAAAAGGCACATGACAGCCTGCTTAGAGTTTGCCCAAAGGCACCTAAAGGACTCTCAGACCATGAGAAACAAGATTCTCTGGTCTGATGAAACCAAGATATAACTCTTTGGCCTGAATGCGAAGTGTCACGTCTGAAAGAAACCTGGCACCATCCCTACATAATCTAAAACTGCAATGATGCTGTTCCTGATGTAAATTGATAAGACTGATGTATTTGCACAATAACAGAGGTATCGTCTGTGATCAGCGCCTCAGACAATGGCATGGTATCACCCTATGCTGCTGCTCATTTGTGTTTGAATGGGGGAGGACCCCACTCTCTGGAGATGTGAAAATGTCTTTACCCGGGCAATCAAGACTTGTAGTGCCACCAGTGTTCAAACTATTATTTTCACTGATCACAGGTAAGCAGCCTTCATCATGTACATTGTCGTCTTGAGGTTTATTGAATGTCCCTGCTGGTCCCATATTCCTGAAAGAAACAGGCCTCTGGCAAACAATTGTGGCAAGTCTTCGGGCAATTCAAGTGCAAATTAGTTTAGTGGCAAATAAATTGCAGAAACTTATGAACAACTGGCAAACAATTCTGCAAACTTGTGGCAGACATTGTACTGTTTGCTGAAAATTTGTTGCAGACTCATTATGAATATGCAAATTACATCAGGTTTTTGTTTACTTTGTATATTAACTTGCTTCTCACAAAGTACACTAAACTAAATGTACTAAATATACTAAATAAACTAAACAGCATGTATTAAATATCTTAACAGATCGAAATAAATCCAATACAATTTGAAATTAAAAGAGCAAAGACTGAATATTTCCTAGCTAAATTGTTTATTTAATATTTTTATGTATACTGAACATTAATATAAACACAACATGTAAAGTGTTGCTCCCATGTTTCAAGACCTGAAATAAAATATCCCAGACATTTTCTATACACAGGAAAAAGCTTATTTCTCTCAAATGTTGTGAACAAATGTGTTTCATCCCTGTTAGTGAGCATTTCTCCTTGCCTTTGACATGTTTCTATCCCTTAAAATTGCCTGTATTAATTGCATCATAAAATGATACCCCAAGCCAGTTTCCAACAAGCTGAATGGAGGGGTTGGTTGTTTAGCAACAAAACTGATGCGTGTACAACTATGGGGCAAAACAGGCATGGTTGGCTTACATTGTTGACAATGTAAACTATATTTTGTCTCCATGTATGTTTATTGAAAACAGAAATAAATGTGCACAATGAGCACTTTTTGTCTCTCAAATACATCAGTAATGTTGTTGGTTAGCTAGCTAGTGATTTTTGCCATACTAGCATAGACGACATCAGTCAAAACATCTCAAAACAAGACATAGTATCAACAAGATAAAACTAGCTGAAATGAGACACCTACGATTCGAGAGGTTGTCAGTCGACGGGTTGACTGACAACGTCACAAAAAATTATGCGGCGCATTGATGTGGCCAGAAGCTGTGCCTTGTTATGATTCTGAATCTTTCTGAACAGTCAAGTCACTAGCAACAAGGACTGTTGCCCTGGTTTTGTCTTGTTCTTACCATTTCCTTGTTTTGAGGTGTTTTGACTGATGTCATGTAAATGCTAATATGGCAAAAATTCGCTAGCTAGCTAACGTGGAGATGGAGATGTGAAAATGTCTTTACCTGGGCAATCAAGACTTGTAGTGCCACCAGTGTTCAAACTATTATTTTCACTTATCACAGGTAAGCAGCCTTCATCATCACATTAATATAAACACAACATGTAAAGTGTTGCTCCCATATTTCATGACCTGAAATAAAATATCCCAGACATTTTCTATACACAGGAAAAAGCTTATTTCTCTCAAATTTTGTGAACAAATGTGTTTCATCCCTGTTAGTGAGCATTTCTCTTTTGCCAAGACAATCCATCCACCTGACAGGTGTGGCATATCAAGAAGCTGCTTAAACAGCATGATCATTACACAGGTGCACCTTGTGCTGGGGACAATAAAAGGCCACTCTAAAATGTGCAGTTTTGACACACAACACAATGCCACAGATGTCTCAAGTTTTGAGGGAGGAATGTCAACCAGAGTTGTTGCAGGAATGTCCACAAGAGCTGTTGCCAGACAATTTAATGTGATTTACTATACCATGAAGCCGGCTCCAACTTCATTTTTGAGAATTTGGGAGTATGTCCAACCAGCCTCACAACCACAGACCATGTGTATGGCGACGTGTGGGCGAGCGGTTTGCTGATGTTAACGTTGTGAACCGGGTGCCCCATGGTGGCGGTGGGCTATTGCATGGACAGGCATAATCTAGGGACAATGAGCACAATTTCATTTTATCAATGGCAATTTGAATGCACAGAGATACCGTGATGAGATCCTTAGGCCCATTGTCGTGTCATTCATCCGCCACCATCACCTCATGTTTCAGCATGATATTGCATGGCCCCATGTCGCAATGATCTGTACACAATTCCTGGAAGCTGAAAATATCCCAGTTTTTCCATGGTCTGCATACTCACCAGACATGTCACCTATTGAGCATGTGTGGGATGCTCTGGGTTAACATGTATGACATGTCCAGCAACTTCGCACAGCCATTGAAGAGGAATGGGACAACATTCCACAGGCCACAATCAACAGCCTGATCAACTATGCGAAAGAGATGTGTCGGGCTGCATGAAGCAAATGGTGAAAAAACCAGATACTGACTGCCTTTATTTAAAGGTATCTGTGACCAACAGATTCATATCTGTAGGGCCTAATTTATTTATTTGAATTGACTGATTTGCTTTTATGAACTGTAACTCAGTAAAATATTTTAAATTGTTGTATGTTGAGTTTATATTTTAGTTCAGTGCAGCTACAACATTTACAATGCCTTTGGAAAGTATTCACACCCTTTTACTTTTTCCACGTTTTGTTGTGTTACAGCCTGAACTAAAAATGTATTAAATTTAGATTTATTTATTTTTTTTGTCACTTGCCTACATACAATACCCCATAATATCAAAGTGGAATTATGTTTCTAAACATTTTTACAAATTAATTAAAAAGAAAAAGCTGAAATGTCTTGGGTCAATAAGTATTCAACCCCTTTGTTATGGCAAGCCTAAATAAGTTCAGGAGTAAAAATGTGCTCATAAGGGAATTTCACCCTGTGGGAATCTGGGCTTGTTTTCATCATGTCTGAGTCATTTCTAGGACAGTGACATGTGTTTTACACATAATTGCCCAATAGGAAGTTTCATGGACTCATTCTGTGTGCAATAATAGTGTTTAGCATGATTTTTGAATGACCATCTTGTACCGCACACATACAATTATCCTTAAGGACCCTCAGTCGGGCAGTGGATTTTAATCACAGATTCATCCACAAAGACCAAGGAGGTTTTCCAATGCCTCTCAAAGAAGGCAACCTACAGTATAGGTGGATCTGTAAAAATAACAGATATTGAATACCCCTTTGAGCATGGTGAAGTTATTAATTACACTTTGGAAGGTGTATCAATACACCCAGTCACTACAAAGATAACTCAGTTGCCGGAGAGGAAGGAAACTGCTCAGGGATTTCACCATGAGGCCAACGGTGACTTTAAAACAGTTACAGAGTTTACTGGCTGTGGTAGCAGAAAACTGAGGATGGACCAACAACATTGTAGTTACTCCACAATACTAACCTAATTGACAGAGTGAAAAGAAGAAAGCCTGTTCAGAAAACAAATATTCCAAAACGTGCGTCCTGTTTGCAAAAAGGCACTAAAGTAATACTTCAAAGAATGTGGCAAAGCAATTAACTTTTGGTCCTGAAGACAAAAGTGTTATGTTTGGGGAAAATCCAATACTGTGAAGGCAGATGCTGGGAGACGAGAAGCAAGTACAGGGAGTGCAGATTTAATGGATAAATGGACATATAACAAAACAAGAACAGCGTCTGGACAGGGGGAACAAAACAAGGGGGAGTGGGAGCAGGCGTGACAAATACAGCACATTATTGAGTACCACTCTCCACATTTTCAAGCATAGTGGTGGCTGCAGCATGTTATGGATATGCTTGGAATTTGTTAAGGACTGGGGTGTTTTTCAGGATAAAAAATAAAAGGAATGGAGCTAAGCACAGGCAAAATCCTAGAGGAAAACCTGGTTCAGTTTGTTTTCCACCAGACACTAGGAGATGAGTTCACCTGTCAGCAAGACAATAACCTAAAACACAAGGCCAAATCTACACTGGAGTTGCTTACCAAGAAGACAGTGAATGTTTCTGAGTGGCCGAGATACAGTTTTGACTTAAATCTACTTGAAAATCTATGGTAAGACCTGAAAATGGTTGTCTAGAAATGATCAACAATCAATTTCACAGAGCTTGAAGAATTTTCAAAAGAAAAATAGGAAAATGTTGTACAATCCAGATGTAGAAAGCTCTTAAAGATTTTCAGAGAAAGACTCACAGCTGTATTCACTGCCAGAGGTTCTGACTCGGGTGTGAATACTTATGTAAATTAGATATTTATGTTTTCATTTTTATTAAATTAGCACCATTTTCAAAAAATATGTTTTCACTTGGTCATTATGGGGTATTGTGTGTAGATGGGTGAGAAAAACAATTATTTAATCCATTTTGAATTTAGGCTTTAACACAATAAAATGTAGAACGGTCATGAATACTTTCTGAATGCACTGTACATGAGAGAAATGTAAACACTATAGGGATGTTGACCGTAGGATGTTTAAACGTGCAACTACAAAGTGATAACTGAGCAATGAGCTTTCAACCAATGAATGACCAATTCATGTTTAAAAGAGAATGAACAACATTTAAATAATTAAAACAACAAAAAAAACATCAAACCCAGTTCAGAACTATTGCCTTTTTGAGTAAACTTTGGAAGTCGTCCAAAGCTTGTTGAGTACATGCACTGTAACAATCAGAAAACACCACATTAGGAAACTGAAACAATTGCAGAAAACATGTTATATTTTGGCATCTTAAAAGGTAGACTAATGGGCGGGTTTGGCTTTGGAAAAACGGGGTCAGCTGTTACAAAGTTGCCTTGATGTTGCTATGCTTCTCACTGAAATTGGCATTCTATATATTTTTCAGCAAGGAAACTGCCTTTTGTAAATGCCATATCAACAAAAAAATTTAAATAGCATAAACTGGGACTTACATGCTGACCAGACCGGACACGTCGCATGCACGAGCGTCGCAAAATAAATGTAGAAATCTATGTTATTCAATTATTGCACCCACACTGCTCACGCGCGCCAACGTGTGTCTGTGATGCCAAGTCCTGCCTCTCCCATCTCCTCATTGGTTTATAGAAGCAAGTACCCACGTGCCATCTCCTCATTGGTTATACCCATGTTGGTGATTGAAAGATCAAACACTCCCTAAAATACTGAAGTGAGCAAGCCCTTCTAAACGACCTGGCCCGGGTATCCTGGCAGGATATTTACCTCATCCCGTCAGTAGAGGATGCCTGGTTATACTTAAAAAGTGCCTTCCTCACCATCTTAAATAAGCACGCACCATTCAAAATATTTAGAACCAGGAAAAGATATAGCCCTTGATTCTCTCCAGACCTGACTGCCATTGACCAGCACAAAAACATCATGTGGCGTTCTTTATTAGCATCGAATAGCCCCCAATATACACAGGCAGTTAGGAAAGCAAATGCTATCTTTTTCAAGCAGAAATTTGCATCCTGTAGTACAAACTCCCAACATTTCTGGGACACTGTAAAGTCCATGGAGAAAAAGAGCACCTCCTCACAGCTGCCCACTGCACTGAGGCTAAGAAACACTGTCACCACCAATAAATCCACTATAATTGAGAAATTCAATAAGCATTTTTCTACGGCTGGCCTTGCTTTCCAACTGGCTACCCCTACCCCGGCCAACAGCCCTGCACCCCACACAGCAACTCGCCCAAGCTTCCCCCATTTTTCCTTCAACAAATCCAGATAGCTGATGTTCTGAAAGAGCTGCAAAATCTGGACCCCTACAAATCATCCGGGCTAGACAATTTTAACCCTCTCTTTCTAAAATTACTGGCCGAAATTGTCGCAACCCCTATTACTAGCCTGTTCAACCTCTCTTTCGTATCGTCTGAGATTCCTAAAGTTTGGAAAGCAGCCGCGGTCATCCCCCTCTTCAAAGGGGGAGACACTCTAAACCCAAACTGTTACAGACCTATATCCATCCTGCCCTGCCTTCCAAAGTCTTCGAAAGCCAAGTTAACAAACAGATCAACAACCATTTCGAATCCCACCGTACCTTCTCCGCTATGAAATCTGGTTTCAGAGCTGGTCATGGGTGCACCTCAGCCACACTCAAGGTCCTAAACGATATCATAACTGCCATCGATAAGAGACAATACCGTGCAGCCGTATTCATCGACCTGGCCAACTACTTCTCTGATAGAGTTCAATGGGTGAAATCTTGCAGTCTCTATGGGGGCACCCCCATCAATCCAGTTGAACATTCTACCTCCTACCCCCAAAAGATCAAGCTTGATTAGCAACCCCTCCTTGTTCTTTTGGCCTTCCTGACCTCTGCTTTGACACAGAGCACTGAGTCCATAGTTCCCCTCCCCTTCCTGAAACCCACTCTGATGTGATGATACTACCCCTGTGCTCTCCAGGAAGTAAATGAATCTCTCCATAATGATATGTTCCATAATCTTACATAAATGGGATGCTATGGGTTTTGGCGATAGGTTGTTGGCCTTGTTGGGTCTTTGCCTGGCTTCCAGATTGACACCACTATTGCCTCCTTCCAGCTGCCCGGGTAGCTTCCCCTCCTCCCACATTCTGTTATACAGACCCAATACCTTATCAATTCTACAAGGTTCAATAGATTCTGTTCTCCCAGGTGTGTCAATGTGTAATTGTCTTGACAACGCATTGCTGGCGATATGGAATTGTTTGACTTGTTCAAATATAGATACAATTACAATATTTACATTGAACACTGTCTTTTAAAACATATTGTATTTTTATTCTAGGAGTTAGGATTGCTGTTGTAACCAACATACAGTCATTGAGCCAACCCGACATGCTAAACAATGTATTGATTTGGTGCTAATGGGTTGATCACCAGACACTTTCACATGCATCTCTGGGTGTGACCTAACCTTTCTGAAACATGTCTAGTGATTACATCCCCTGTTGTGGTGGAACATCCCCTTTTGTGGTGGAAATGCACCTGAATATTCAGTCTGTCACCTCAAACTGAAACCACGTCCAACCTTCCAAGTTCATGCAATCCACTAAAGCTCAGACTATAGTGACTACAGGACTAAACACTAAAACATTTAATATAAAAGAAACATTTAAAAGTAAAAGTAGCACACAAACCTCACATATAAGAACAAAACCAATGTTTACCCTGTATCGCATGGTCAACTGGATTCAGTCTTTGCAAATGTACTGTACTAATGTAATGTACTGAAGGCTTATTATTACAGGGTTCTCCCCAAAGAATGTAAGATGTGGCTGCGCAAGTATGTAAAAAAAAATAAAATTGTGGCTTGTCGTTCTCTGCAAGAAAGACATATTCAAAACAGTCTCTGGGACAGTTGTGGGACAATAGATCCCAAATTCATACAACCACTGTACATAAAAAAAAAAACATAACAAGCATTGAGGCTGATGCATCAGATCAGAACGTTTAACTTAAAATGTTGATAAACTATTATTTATTCACATAATAAGCACAGCAATGGGCACATGGCGCACAATTGGGCCAGTGTAGTCCGGGTTAGGAGAGGGTTTGGCCGACTGGGATGTCCTTGTCCCAGTGTGTCAAGAAGCAGTGCGGCTTGGCAGGGTCCTGTTTCAGAGGATGCATGGCTCTCGACCTTTGCCTCTCCCGAGTCCGTGCGAAAGCTGGGACAAAACTGGAACTACCAATTGGATATCACGAAATTAGGGAGAAAATGGGGTAAAAAGTTAAAAAATAAATAATACAAAGTAAAATAGCTTCAAAATGCTGACTGCCTCTGCTCAGATTTCAAGGTGGGTGATGGAACAGTAGGCCACATATTTAAAGGTAGATTTAGTAGGCCTAATACGGAACCCAAACCGGCTGCGCGTGTGCGCCATCGTGCACTATCGTGCATAAATTTATTTTGTCCCCCTACACCAAACGCGATCACGACACGCAGGTTAAAATATCAAAACTAACTCTGAACCAATTACATTAATTTGGGGACAGGTCGAAAAGCATTAAACATGTATGGCAATTTAGCTAGTTAGCTTGCACTTGCTAGCTAATTTGTCCTATTTAGCTAGCTTGCTGTTGCTAGCTAATTTGTCCTGGGATATAAACATTGAGTTGTTATTTTACCTGAAATGCACAAGGTCCTCTACTTCGACAATGAATCCACACATGAAACGGCCAACCATATCGTTTCTAGTCATCTCTCCTGCATCCAGGCTTTTTCATCTTTGAACTTATATAGTGACTGGCATCTACAATTTTACCACGACAACCGGCAAAACATTTCATCTTTCAATCACCAACGTGGGTATAACCAATGAGGAGATGGCACGTGGGTACCTGCTTCTATAAACCAATGAGGAGATGGGAGAGGCAGGACTTGGCATCACAGACACTCGTTGGCGCGTGCGAGCAGTGTGGGTGCAATAATTGAATAACATAGATTTCTACATTTATTTTGCGACGCTCGCGCATGCAACGTGTCCGGTCTGGTCAGCATGTAAGTCCCAGTTTATGCTATTTAAATTTTTTTGTTGATATCGCATTTACAAAAGGCAGTTTCCTTGCTGAAAAATATATAGAATGCCAATTTCAGTGAGAAGCATAGCAACATCAAGGCAACTTTGTAACAGCTGACCCCGTTTTTCCAAAGCCAAACCCGCCCATTAGCCGCTGAGTCTACCTTTTAAGATGCAAAAATAGAACATGTTTTCTGCAATTGTTTCAGTTTCCTAATGTTGTGTTTTCTGATTGTTCCAGTGCATGTACTCAACAAGCTTTGGACGACTTCCAAAGTTTACTCAAAAAGGCAATAGTTCTGGGCCTCCCGGGTGGCGCAGTGGTTAAGGGTGCTGTACTGCAGCGCCAGCTGTGCCATCAGAGTCCCTGGGTTCGCGCCCAGGCTCTGTTGTAACCGGCCGCGACCGGGAGGTCTGTGGGGCGACGCACAATTGGCCTAGCGTCGTCCGGGTTAGGGAGGGATTGGTCGGTAGGGATCTCCTTGTCTCATCGCACACCAGCGACTCCTGTGGCGGGCTGGGCGCAGTGCGCGCTAGCCAAGGTTGCCAGGTGTAGTAGTTGCACGTTTAAACATCCTACGGTCAACATCCCTATAGTGTTTACATTTCTCTCATGTACAGTGCATTCAGAAAGTATTCATGACCGTTCTAAATTTTATTGTGTTAAAGCCTAAATTCAAAATGGATTAAATAATTGTTTTTCTCACCCATCTACACACAATACCCCATAATGACCAAGTGAAAACATATTTTTTGAAAATGGTGCTAATTTAATAAAAATGAAAACATAAATATCTAATTTACATAAGTATTCACACCCGAGTCAGAACCTCTGGCAGTGAATACAGCTGTGAGTCTTTCTCTGAAAATCTTGGGGTTGAATACTTATTGACCCAAGACATTTCAGCTTTTTCTTTTGAATTAATTTGTAAAAATGTTTAGAAACATAATTCCACTTTGATATTATGGGGTATTGTGTGTAGGCCAGTGACAAAAAAAAAAGAATAATCTAAATTTAATACATTTTTAGTTCAGGCTGTAACACATATTTTCAGCTTCCAGGAATTGTGTACAGATCATTGCGACATGGGGCCATGCAATATCATGCTGAAACATGAGGTGATGGTGGCGGATGAATGGCACGACAATGGGCCTAAGGATCTCATCACGGTATCTCTGTGCATTCAAATTGCCATTGATAAAATGCAATTGTGCTCATTGTCCCTAGATTATGCCTGTCCATGCCATAGCCCACCGCCACCATGGGGCACCCGGTTCACAACGTTAACATCAGCAAACCGCTCGCCCACACGTCGCCATACACATGGTCTGTGGTTGTGAGGCTGGTTGGACATACTCCCAAATTCTCAAAAATTAAGTTGGAGGCAGCTTCATGGTATAGAAAATCACATTAAATTATCTGGCAACAGCTCTTGTGGACATTCCTGCAACAACTCTGGTTGACATTTCTCCCTCAAAACTTGAGACATCTGTGGCATTGTGTTGTGTGTCAAAACTGCACATTTTAGAGTGGCCTTTTATTGTCCCCAGCACAAGGTGCACCTGTGTAATGATCATGCTGTTTAAGCAGCTTCTTGATATGCCACACCTGTCAGGTGGATGGATTGTCTTGGCAAAAGAGAAATGCTCACTAATAGGGATGAAACACATTTGTTCACAAAATTTGAGAGAAATAAGCTTTTTCCTGTGAATAGAAAATGTCTGGGATATTTTATTTCAGGTCATGAAACATGGGAGCAACACTTTACATGTTGTGTTTATATTAATGTTCAGCATACATTAAATAAACAAAAATATTAAATAAACAATTTAGCTCGGAAATATTCAGTCTTTGCTCTTTTAATTTAAAATTGTATTGGATTTATTTGTATCTGTTAAGAGATTTAATACATGCTGTTTAGTTTATTTAGTACATTTAGTACATATTTAGTACATTTAGTTTAGTGTACTTCGTAAGAAGCAAGTTAATATACAAAGTAAACAAAAACCTGATGTAATTTGCATATTCATAATGAGTCTGCTGCAAATTTTCAGCAAACAGTACAATGTCTGCCACAAGTTTTGCAGAATTGATTGCCAGGTGTTCATAAGTTTCTGCAATCTATTTGCCACAAAACTCATTTGCACTTGAATTGGCCAAATTTGCCAAAGACTTGCCACAATTGTTTGCCAGAGGCCTGTTTCTTTCAGGAATATGGGATCAGCAGGGACATTCAATAAACCTCAAGACGACAATGTACATGATGAAGGCTGCTTACCTGTGATCAGTGAAAATAATAGTTTGAACACTGGTGGCACTACAAGTCTTGATTGCCCGGGTAAAGACATTTTCACATCTCCAGAGAGTGGGGTCCTCCCCCATTCAAACACAAATGAGCAGCAGCATAGGGTGATACCATGCCATTGTCTGAGGCGCTGATCTGTTTTTGTGCAAATACATCAGTCTTTCCAATTTACATCAGGAACAGCATCATTGCAGTTTTAGATTATGTAGATGTTTTGACTGATGTCGTCTATGCTAATATGGCAAAAATCACTAGCTAGCTAACCAACAACATTACTGATGTATTTGAGAGACAAAAAGTGCTCATTGTGCACATTTATTTCTGTTTTCAATAAACATTGGATACAAAATATAGTTTACATTGTCAACAATGTAAGCCAACCATGTCTGTTTTGCCCCATAGTTGTGCACGCATCAGTTTTGTTGCTAAACAACCAACCCCTCCATTCAGCTTGTTGGAAACTGGCTTGGGGTATCATTTTATGATGTAATTAATACAGGCAATTTTAAGGGATAGAAACATGGAGGGGAATGGCCCTAAAAATTGTCAAAGACTCCAGCCACCCTAGTCATAGACTGTTCTCTCTGCTACCGCACGGCAAGTGGTACCGGAGCACCAAGTCTAGGTCCAAAAGCCCCTGACTAGGGTGGCTGGACATCTAATCAAAGGGCTACCCAGGCCCCTGTTTTACGCTGCTGCTACTCTTTGTTTATAATCTATGCATAGTCACTTTAACTCTACCTACATGTACATATTACCTCAATTACATCGACTAACCGGTGACCAGCACATTGACTCTGTACCGGTACCCCCTGTATATAGCCTTGCTTGTTATTTTACTGCTGCTGTTTAATTATTTATTACTTTTATTTTCTAATTTTTTTTAACTTATCTATTTTTTACGTAACACTTATTTTTTTCTTAAATCATTGTTGGTTAATAAGGGCTTGTAAGTAGGCACTTCACTGTAAGGTCTACACCTGCTGTATTTGGCGAATGTGACAAATAAAACGTGATTTGATTCAATTGAATGATAGGTATAAATTCGCAAAATCACAATAAAGTGAACGAAGTTAGTCACACATAAAAAAAAGGATACTAACTACAACAGAAACATACTCTTAATTTTCAAAACGACTTTCCAACCCACACAAGAACAAAATATAATCTGTTTATTCACGAGGGTCAACTGGGGACTAAGGGGCTGCGGGAAATACACTAATCTGTCATGCATATGAATTACCTTGGCGCTAGTACTTTGGCGATTGATTTAATCTACAGATCACATAATCTCTGCGCAGCGTTTACTACATAGTGACCATCCTGAACAAACCCAATGTAAGGGGGCGTAACAGTGTTGCTGTAGTATGACGTCACTATAACGTCGGTATAAATACGGCCTGGATTCTATTTATTGACTCCACCTCTAAGCATTGCCTGTGCTTTTTTTTTTGTTTCTGTAGCGCAACGCGGTCGTTCCTGACGAAAATGGATAACTCCTCTCAACTTTGCAAACTTTTTGTTGGTGGATTGAACGTAGATACCGACGATGATGGGCTCCGCAAGCATTTTGAGCAGTACGGTCAACTGACCGACTGCGTTGTAGTTGTGAATAAGCAGCTACAGAGGTCCCGCTGTTTTGGCTTTGTAACCTACTCGAGCGCTGAGGAGGCAGATGCAGCAATGGCGGCAAGGCCACATGTCGTTGATGGCACCAACGTGGAGTTGAAAAGAGCGGTCGCTCGTGAAGATGCCGGTAAACCCGAGGCACTCGCCAAGGTCAAGAAAATATTCATCGGGGGACTGAAAGACGACATCGAAGATGAACATCTGAATGAGTATTTTTCCCAGTTCGGCGAGATCGAGAAGGCCGAAGTTATCGCAGAGAAGGAAACCGGAAAGAAAAGAGGTTTTGGTTTTGTTCACTTCACAGATAACGATTCGGCCGATAAGGCAGTGGTACTTAAGTTCCACAACATCAATGGGCACAAGGTGGAGGTGAAGAAAGCCCTCACAAAGCAGGAGATGCAAGCTACGGGCCGTGGCGGAAGGGGAGGAAGAGGCATGAGAGGAGGACAAAATGGCTTCGGAGGCGGCAGAGGTGGTTACGACAGCTACGGGGGTGGTTTCGGTGGGGGCTACGGGGGCAGTGCTGGTGGCTATGGCGGTGGCTACGGAAGTGGAGGCTACGGCGGTGCCTATGGGGGAGGCGCAAGCTACGGAGGTGGTTACGGCGACCAGATGGGAGGCTATGGTGGCGGCAATGGCTACAGTGACTTTGGCAGTGGGTACAGCCAGCAGTCCTCCGGTTATGGGCCCATGAAAGGCGGCACCAACTACGCTGGTAGGAGCCCTGCTCCCTACGCCCCCCGAGGCGGTGCAGGTGGCTACAGCAGAGGAGCGTATGGCGGCTACTAAACCGGTGGCTACGCTACGACAGACTATTTGAAAATACATCTCCACACATACCCGTCTGATCTTCAAACCGTACTCAAAATTCAGTCCACGGGCATTTGGCAAATGCGGACACTGTGACACCAAATCATTGAAGACCTCGAAACCAAACAGGTAGGAAGATCACTTCCCAGAACCTGATTTGCACGTCCAGCTCTTGCTATAGGACACGTTCGATTGCTAAATTCATTTATGTTCCAAGATGAGGGCGTGTAGCTGTCGTTAGTTGACCTGCTTTTTATTTTACGTATGCGTACATTCGTGTTTAGGTTAGTTACATTTTGTTTTGATACTATACTTTCTCTTATCTCCATTTTAGCAAGTAGTAAGGAAATTCCCATGGATCTAGTCTAGAGGATTGGGACGCATGTGCTATATAATTGGATTTATTAGCTGACTATGTAAATGTGTATTCTGTCCACTAGCCTATAGGTTGTTGGGTACGCGTATTTGGTGGGCCGGATCCAGTTTAAACGTTTAATTTTCTTGCCAAAATGTTTTGTAAGTTAACGAAGTACGTCAGTAATTTCCCCACACAGAGCGTTCAGCTATGAGCTGACCGTTCCTTTAATTTACTACATAAATCTCATGTATATTGTATAATCTGTCTGAACATCAAACTACAATTGTTAAGCATTGGTATGCATATGTATGTTCATTTGAAATAAAGAGTTAAACAAATTTAGCTAGTTTTTATTCATTTTACTAGGATGCCATAAGTCCACTTCTGATATTGGTTATATTATGTGATATATTTGATCTTTAGTAGCTTCATGGCATTTCTTCCATTACACTTCCTGGGTGAAGGATCAGTTTTCCCATGGCCAATGCATGAAGGCGTTGTAGGTTTGCAATAACATTGTTCCATGTTACCAGGCGTTTTGAATATTGTGGACCTGGGGGCTCATTTTCTTTGATTCCTGCATTTAGGTGTTCATACTGTTATCCAAGTACGCCAAAATAGCAGTATCAGTTTGACTTTATACAGGAACCCCGTGCAATACCTGGGGTCGATTGTCATAGGATTCTGAAATATCTCTTTAGGATCACATCCAGCAAACTAGGTATGTAAATCAACCTGTCTTTACTGTGTTGGTCAAGTATTCAGATATGGTACTGAAATGTACTCGATGTCACCTATTTATAGTTCTTGCATTTATCCATAGTCGCTCTTATTTTGCCCTGTGCATCTTAGTTTACATGTTTACTGCACGCATTTGGTCCTAAATCTAAAATTAGGCTGAAGCGATTAAGTGCACATTCTACATTAATGAATCTATAAACTGGCACGTTAGGCATACCTCATGGCATAATGCTTTAACTGCAGTGTCTCATTCTTTACTCTTCCCCTCTCCGCCAGGTAGCCATGGAAACCAATCTGGCAACGACTTGGCTACATCAAGACCGGTGGTGGGGGGCACAGCTAAAGCTGTCCCACTGCCGCAGGTGATTTGGAATACCAGGACCTTATGCCCATATAAAATCGGGTTGCAGTGGCCAGCAGCTATCTACTTGTGTCAAGTCAATCTAGGTGGTTGGTGTAATTGACTTCTTTGGTTCTCTTACCCTTTGTAGGAAGACTGGGTGTGAATGTTCGATCGTGTACTATGGAAAACTGGACACTGCATTGTTGCCCTTCAAACCAGTTGGTTTGAAGAACATTGTGTTGAATGGGAGTTACAGCCTAGGGCTTGCACTCTTTACTCAAATGTTTGCAAATAACAATTAGTTACTCTAAACTTGTTAATTCAAGTTAGCTTCTCCATATTTTAGAGAAGGTAGCCAATTTGCTTTGAGCATTTCTTTCCATGTATTGTTCCTTTGCAGCTGACCATGTTTAGTAATGTTTGCAATAAAATGAGTACCTATTGTGATATTGTCTAGTCCCTGACAATTCTCAGCCCTAATGCGGGTATGCCATTAATGGGGCAGGTTCAGATTTTCTAATGTACAGTACCAGTCAAGTTTGGACATACTCATTCAAGCATTTAATTTGACTTTTCTGTATTGTTGGAATAATGGCGTTGACAAACTATGAAATATGTCATTAAGTGTACAATGACTCAATTTATATTTTAGCTTCAAAGTAGCCATCCTCCGCCTTGACATTTGTGTACTCCAGGCATTCAACAAGCTTCATGAATGCTTTCCCAACAGTCTTGAAGTTTGAACATATGCTGAGCAAGTGCTGCTCTTCCTTCACTCTGCAGTCCAATTCATCCCAAACCAACTCAATTGGTTTGAGGTCAGGTGATCTGATGCATCACTCAATCGTTCTCCTTGGTCAAATGGCCCTTAAACAGTCTGGAGGTGTGTTGGTCATTGTCCTGTTGAAAAGCAATTGAATTCTGAAATCCCCAGGAAAGCACCACACCACCTTCATGGCGGAAACCACTTGTGCAGCAGGTGGAATAAAAATTTGGACTCAGACCAAAGGACAGGTTTCCACTGGTCTAATGTCCATTGCTCTTTCACGCAAGTCTCTTATTGGTATTCCTTTTTTCCTTTGCAGCAATTGGACCAGGTAGGCTTGTCTGAACTCAAACATTTTATTTGGGTTGCAATTTGATGCTGGTAACAACGTATCCTCCACAGCAGAGGTAACTCAGTCTTTCCCGTGGCGGTCCTCAGAGCCAGTTTCATCAGTGCTTCGTTTTATGTTTTTTCTTTGCTTACTGTAACAGACTTTGTCTTACTATGGCTATTTTCTGTATACCACCCCTACCATGTCACAACACAACTGATTGGCTCAAATGCATTAAGGAAATAAATTCCACCTGTTACTTGAAATGCATTCCAGGTGACACCAAGCTGATTGAGAGAATGCCAAGTGTGCAAAGCTCTAAAGGCAAAGGTTGGTTTCTTAATCTAAAATGTATTTAGATTTTTTTTAAACACTTTGGTTACATGATTCCATGTGTCATTTCAGTTTTGATGTTTTCATTATTCTACAATGTAAAAAAATAAATAGCTGGAATGAGGTGTGTCCACGCCAAGGTTGTATGGCAAGATTGCATATAGAAATCGGTGTGTTGCACAACATTTATTCAGGAGTGCCCACTTTCTGACAATTGAATGTGCAATGCCTGGACACTGGAATGAAGTGTTGGGGTATACTACAAAGCAGGATCAAGAACATAGCTAGACGAATTTAAAATATATTTTTAAGAAATGTGCTTGGAATAGGCATTGTCTTTTTGGTTCATCAAACAAGTCAATTGACAAATTAGAAAAACTGCTATTTGAATGGAATAACCAATCAGGACTGGTGATTTATTTTACCAATCCTACGTCAGACGTCATTGCGTCAGCGGTCGCTGCATTCAAAGAGGGATACGATTTTGTCAGGGTAAATTGTATTTGCTCCATAACAACTCGGCTAGTAATCATGACGAACCAACTTTGTAAGCTGTTTGTCGGTGGATTGAACGTCGAGACTACAGACGATGGACTTCGGCAACATTTCGAGCAGTACGGCCAGTTAACTGACTGCGTAGTGGTCCAGAACCAGCAGCTACAAAGGTCCCGGTGCTTCGGCTTTGTAACCTACTCAAGCGGGGAGGAGGCCGATGCAGCCATGGCCGCCAGGCCACATGTCGTCGATGGTACCAACGTGGAGTTAAAAAGGGCGGTTGCACGGGAAGATGCCGGTAGGCCAGAGGCACTCGCCAAAGTTAAAAAAATATTTATCGGTGGGTTGAAAGACGACATAGAAGACGACCATTTGAATGATTATTTCTCTCAATTCGGGGCAATTGAGAAGGCCGAAGTAATCAGTGACAAACAGACTCTCAAAAAAAGAGGATTTGGCTTTGTCTATTTTGAAGATAATGACTCTGCCGACAAAGCAGTGGTGCTGAAGTTCCACACAATCAATGGGCACAAAGTGGAGGTGAAGAAGGCCCTCACCAAGCAAGAGATGCAGTCAGCCGGTGGTCGGGGAAGAGGCGGGCGAGGAATGAGAGGGTCTCAAAATGGCTACGACGGCGGAAGAGGTGGCGGCTACGGCAACTATGGCGGTAATTATGGAGGAAATGATGGCGGCTACGGCAATGGAGGTGGTTACGGTAACCAAGGGGGATACGGAGGAGGTTATGGAGATCAAATGGGGAGCAGTTATGGTGGGAACGGTTATAATGACTTTGGCGAAGATTACGGACAGCAGTCCTCCGGCTATGGTGCAATGAAAGGTGGTAATTATTCAGGCAGGAGCGCAGCACCGTACTCCCGTGGAGGCGCCAGTGGTTATGGCAGGGGTGGATATGGTGGTTATTAGACACCGTTGGCCACATTTGACCCAATAATTTGAAATGTTCTGATTTTCTGATTCAATGACCTGCATTTACACACGGGTCAGAGTTGCCCATTTCTTTGTTGCTACTATTTTCTTAATTAAAGTACTCGTGCCCCTCGCCCACCCTGATGTACCCTCCCCCTCCACCCGGACTCACCATTGGCCCTACTAAAGACATGGACACATTATTACCAATTCAACTTTCTGACTTGTCAATGTAGTGTAGTGATTCCTTTTCGATATTTTTTAAATTTAATTGTAGTTAACGTCGCTGCTTCCAAGACTTTGGTATGATACTGTATGTCATTAGTACCAGCCAGGTTAATAACAAGACATATTGCTTTAGCAACATGAAACTCAGGGGTATTAATGGATTTGAAAGCAGTCTTAGTGTATGCTTGTGTTTTTAAGATTATAATATTTAATGTCAAAGTATTAAGTACTTATGGTTATTGTATTATTATACTTTTTATGGTTACCTCAATGCTTTTCTCCATCCAAGATGTGCTGTTCAATACCTTGCAAAGCAATGCATTTTTGTGGAATGTTACTTAAATATTAGTTGGCTATTGAGCCTAACTCTCTTGGCTGTATTAAAGTTTTTAATGTTTGAAAGCAATCAGCGCTTATTGTCAATTTTAACCATTCTGACCTCTTGTTTCAAAAGAGAATCAAGTTAAACCTTCAGATCATTCAGCATCACAGTTCTATCATGAGGTAGTTGCATACCCTACTAACATACTATCACTGGTTACTTTCTTGTTCAGGAATGGACTAATCTGGGACTGCTATGTGGCCAACAGGCATGCATTTTTATTTTAGGCCCTCTATCATTTCCTGTGTTACGCCAATACCAAAAAGCTTTCTTGCTAATATTGTAAGCCTTTTTTTAATCACATTTTCAATGAAGGTGATTCTTGGTTTATAATCAGATATATATTTTTTTAACGGGACAAGGATTTTGCAGATAACAACATATCCCATGTCAATAGACACATGTCTGACACTGGTTTGTTTTGATAATGGCAGTGAGTATTGTGATTTTTCTCCAGTACATCTGCTTTACAGTCAATCAACACTCCCATTTTTTTTGTTGCACAGGTAGCCAAAAAAAACCTGCTCCATACCATTACATATAATTGTAGGTTGTCCTTTTCAAATTACATGACAGGCCTGATTTTTTTATTTTATTTATTTAGAATATTCCAATTTACCAATGTGCACAAATATTAGGTCTGTGGTTATGGAAATGTATAAAATGTCAGCATTTACCTGTTTTGCTGTCAAAATGATAATTTTGTACTATAATAGGCCAAATATACCAACAATTTACAATAGCTTGCCAGTATGAGACCTGTACTCATTACGTCAACCCCAACCATCTGTCTCCCTCGGTGATCTATACATCTGACATTTTAGGCACCGGGAGAAGCACCGTCAAATCAGTGTTGACATAGCATAATCAAAGCGAGATACTAGAGACGTAAAATCAACTCTGCAAGCTCTTTGTTGGTGGACTAAATGATTACACCACTGACAATGGCCTTTGTAAACCATTTGAACAGTATGGCGAGCTCACAGATTGTGTAGTTATTCAGAACCTGCAACTACTGCGGTCTGGTTTTGTAACTGCTAGTGCTGTGGAGGCAGACACTGCAATGTCCGCGCGGGCTCATGCCCTGGTTTTCAACAATGTTGAACAGAAAAGTACAGTGGCACGTGAAGATGCGGGAGACCCTGGCAAACATTAAGAAACATTTATCGGTGGTTAAAGAAGCTACAGAGGATGAACTTCTGGACGAGTACTTTCAGTTCGACACTATCGAGAAGGCCGAGGTTATTATCAATAATCAAACTGGTAAGAAGAGGGATTTGTTTTTCAAAGATACTGATTATGCCGACTAAGCAGTTGTTCTTTAGTTCCACACCATTAATGGCCATAAAGTTGAGGTGAAAAAGCCCTCACCAAGCAAGAAATGCAGGCTGCTGGAACCCCGTGGCGGGAGGGAAGCAAGGTCTCAAAATGGATATGTCGGTGGCTATGGCAACTAGTGTGGGGGTGCATCAAATCTCACTCAAAGCAGTCCCATCCCCCTAGTAACTGCTGGAAAAAGTACCCAATTGTCATACTTGAGTAAAAGTGAAGATGCCTTTAAAAGAAAATGACTCAAGTGAAAGTCACAGAGTAAAATACTACTTGAGTAAAAGTCAAAGTATTTGGTTTTAAATGTACTTAAGAATCAAAAGTAAATGCAATCACTAAAATATACTTAAATTAAAAGTAAAAGTATAAATAATTTCAAATTCCTTACTAAGCAAACCACACAGTGTTTTCTTAATTTATAAAAAAATAAATAATTATGGATAGCCAGGGGCACACTTCAACACTCAGACATAATTTACAAATGAAACATTTGTGTTTAGTGAGTGTCAGATGAGGCAGAAAGGATGACCTTGGATTTTCTCTTGATAAGTGTGTGAATTAGATCATTATCCTGTCCTGCTAAGCATTCAAAATATAACAAGTACTTTTGGGTGTCAGGGAAAATGTAAGGAGTAAAAAGTACATCATTTTCTTTAGGAATGTAGTGGAGTAAAAGTTGTTAAATAAATAGTAAAGTACAGATACACCCCAAAACTGCTTTTGTAGTGATTTAAAGTATTTTTTACTTAAGTACTTTACACCACTGCCTAGTAAAAATTAACTCTTAATAACATTGTTCCGACCAAACATTCTATAATGGCACAAGAGTGACTGAATACTGAGCCCAAGTGTTTCAGACAGGAAAGTTACTACAGTATTCACTATTTAAAGCTGGCCTAAATAGGTAGCTAGAGTTACTTTGGCCATCTAGCAACTAACTACAGATACTCTTGGAGGCAGATGTCTCTACCTTCATAACTACAGTGTATTCTGACCCCTTGACTTTTTCCACATTGTTACGTTAGTCCTATTCTAAAATGGATAAAATATATATTTTTTGTCATCAATCTACCTACAATACGCCATAATGACAAAGCGAAAACAGGTTTTTAGAAATGTTAGCTAATTTTATAACATATTTACATAAGTATCAGGCCCTTTGCTATGAGACCCTTTGCTATTGATCTCAGGTGCATCCTGTTATCATTGAAAATCCTTGATGTTTCTACAACTTGATTGGAGTCCACCTGTGGTAAATTCAATTGATTGGACATGATTTGGAAAGGCACACACCTGTCTATAAAAGGTCCCACAGTTGAGAGTGCATGTCAGAGCAAAAACTAAGCCACGAGGTCAAAGGAATTGCCCGTAGAGCTCCGAGACAGGATTGTGTTGAGGCACCGATCTGGGGAAGGGTATCAACAAATTTCAGCAGTATTGAAGGTCCCCAAAAACATAGGCCTCCATCATTCTTAAATGGAAGATGTTTGGAACCATCAAGAATCTTCCTAGAGCTGTCCGCCAGGCCAAACTGAGCAATCAGGGAGAAGAGCTTGGTTAGGGAGATGACCAAGAACCCGATCACTCTGACAGAGCTCCAGAGTTCCTCTGTGGAGATGGAAGAACCTTCCAGAAGGACAACCTATGCAGTACTCCACCAATCAGGCTTTTATGGTAGATTGGCCAGATGGAAGCCACTCCTCAGTAAAAGGCACATGACTGCCCGCTTAGAGTATGCCTAAAGGACTCAGACCATGAGAAACAAGATTCTCTGGTCTGATGAAACCAATATTGAACTCTTTGGTCTCAATGCCAAGTGTCACGTTTGAAGGAAACTTGGCACAATACTTACTATTCAAGATCAAGGGAAAGATGAACAGAGCAAAGTACAGAGAGATCCTTAATGAAAACCTACTCCAGAGAGCTCAGGACCTCAGACTGGGGCGAAGGTTCACCTTCCAACAGGTCAACGACCCTAATCACACAGCCGAGACAGCGCAAGAGTGGCTTTGAGACAACGCAAGAGTGGCTTTGAGACAAGTCTCTGAATGTCCTTGAGTTGCCCAGCCAGAGCCCGGACTTGAACCTGGTCGAACATCTCTGGAAGGGACCTGAAAATAGCTGTGCAGCGACGCTCTCCATCCAACCTGACCGAGCTTGAGAGGATCTGCAGAGAAGAATGGGAGAAACTCCCCAAATACAGGTGTGCCAAGCTTGAAGCATCATACCCCAAAAGACTTGAGGCTGTAATCGCAGCCAAAGGTGCTTCAACAAAGTACTGAGTAAAGGGTCTGAATACTTAGGTAAATGTGATATTTCAGTATTTTTTTATACAGTTGCAAAAAATGTCAAACCGATTTTGCTTCGTCAATATGGGGTAGTGTGTGTAGACTGAGGGGGGGACAAAACAGTTTAATCAATTTTATAATAAGGCTGTAACAAAACAAAATGTAGAAAAAGTCACAGGGTCTGAATACCTTCAGAATGCCCAGTAAATTTCTAGACAGCGGTCTTCATGCCCATAGCAACTACAGAGCACTAGAAGGCAGATGTCTTCACTCCAAAATGTCTCATAACTTAGGTCTAAATGTCCATTGTCCACAAGTAATAGGACTACTCCTTTGGACTATTTTGTTTTGAGCAGTGGAGGACTGCAGTTTTGTATTTTGCCCAGATGTTATTGAAATTAAGTTAAATAGCCAAGTCTCTTTGCTTGTTAGTGCATTTTTTTTTCTTTAGGTAATGTGTTGTAAGTAAATTGCATTTTGTTTTAAATATTTGGATTTAAGTTGGCGTGTTATTAATATGGGACCCCATGTTTGACTGACTAGCCATGTAGTCAATTGCAGTGAACTTGATTTTAGTCATTTCCTGCATCTAATTAATTAATAGGCAACTGAAGTTATATTGGCCATAAAATATATTATTACTTGCCCCGACACTATACCAAAGTATATGATCAAATTTGCCCAATAGTGTTTGGTCTCAAAGGAACGTCTCAATGCAGTATTTAGGCTGTAAGGACTAGGTCATACTTTTTAAGTATTCTAGGTTCACTGCTGCTGTTCCCGAAATGTAGGCTATTTGTTTTAGTTTGATTTGTTATTCCCATTTAGTTTATATGTTAATAAATAATTGTATCATTAGTATGGTTATTATGCTATAGTTGTTACCATGAACATTGTCTCACTTCTCAACTACTTCAAATTCTGATAACAGATTTTTATCTAAGCGTTCCAGTTGTTCTATTTGACAGTAGAACCACAAAGGAATTCAGTAACAAGGCAAGAAATATTATGTGAACCCTTTGGAATTACCTGGATTTCTGCAAAAAATGTATCCTCATCAAATTTGATCTGATCTCCATCTAAGTCACAACAATAAACACACATAGTGTCTCCAAAAGCTAATTTGGAGTCAGGAGTCCGCTAACCTGGAGTCCAATCAATGAGACGACATTGGAGATGTTGGTTAGAGCTGCCTTGACCTATAGAAAAACTCACAAAATTTGAGTTTGCTATTCACAAGAAGCATTGACCGATGTGAACCATGTCTCGAACAAAACACCAAAGATTAAGAATGGTTGACTTGCATAAAGCTGGAAAGGGTTACAAAAGTATCTCTAAAAGCCTTGGATGTTCATCAGTCCACGGTAAGACAAATTGTCTATAAATGGAGAAAGTTCAGCACTGTTGCTACTCTCCCTAGGAGTGTTCCATTCTGCAAAGATGACTGCAAGAGCACAGCGCAGAATGCTCAAGGAGGTTAAGAAGAATCCTATAGTGTCAGCTAAAGACTTACAGAAATCTCTGGAACATGCTAACATCTCTACGACACGTAAAACACTAAACAAGAATGGTGTTCATGGGAGGACGCCACGGAAGAAGCCACTGCTGTCCAAAAACAACTTAGCAAAAGTGCACCTGGATATTCCACAGCGCTACTGGCAAAATGTTCTGTGGACAGCTGAAACTACAGTTGAGTTTTTTGGAAGGAACACACAGCACTATGTATGGAGAAAAAAAAGGCACAGCACACCAACATAAAAACCTAATCCCAATTGTAAAGTATGGTGGAGGGAGCACCATGGTTTGCGGCTGCTTTGCTGCCTCAGGGCCTGGACAGCTTGCCATCATCAACGGAAAGATGAATTCCCAAGTTTATCAAGACATTTTTCAGGAGAATGATAGGCTTTCTGTCCACCAATTAAAGCTCAACAGAAGTTGGGTGATGCAACAGGACAATGACCCAAAACACAGAAGTAAATCAACAACAGAATGGCCTCAACAGAAGAAAATATGCCTTCTGGAGTGGCCCAGTCAGAGTCCTGACCTCAACCCGATTTTGAGATGCTGTGGCATGACCTCGAGAGCAGTTCACTCCAGACATCCCAAGAATATTGCTGAAATGAAACAGTTTTGTAAAGAGGAATGGTCCAAAAAATACCTTATTTGGTACTTTGAATTAAATCATGTATAACTTAGGGTATGAAACAACAGTAAGTAACCTGCTGTGGTACGGAAAACGTAATCAGGGTTTGTACTTTTAAGCACCTTGAAATTAATTCCTAGATTTTACTGAATGTATACTTTATTCTTATTTTCTACCAACTCTTGTTTTGATAGCTATTCAAGGCAAACTATTTTATATTCAATCAATCAGATTTGGTAGAGTAATGAATAGACTATTTTGTATATCTTTCAACATATACGTATTACCTCCAGAATGTCTTATTTCTTCATAAAAGGAATTATTGAGCTCTGTTCCAACACCCTTAGTGAACAAATAGGCTGGAGATACCTAAACTGTATCCTCTACGTCATGGGAATCTCCATGGTACTCCGAGCTGTAGAATCCCAGCTGAAAGTCCATAGGATATGCTTCCATAAGACATCAGGTTTGTTACAATACTTTATACACAAGACATTATTACATAACATCAATATTTGATCTTTAACATGGAGTCCCATTGAGGGGTTAAGCTCTGTACTACAGTCAGGTTTTCACATGTTGGTCAAACATGCATGCATCTGAACAATAGCTCAACAGTCCACTAATTCCAGATAAATAAGTAAATCCATTATATTCGTACTTTCTGGAAATTGGTGTCTTCAGCTCTTATCTTAACAGTGTAAATACAACAACCTAAAAATTCAAGCTTGGATGTGATTCTGGACCTTTTTTGTTTGATAATTATAACCCATAGCCATTTTAGACAGGAGCTTGGAGTTCCTGACACATTAGTCCAGATTTTCTTTTTCCAAAAAAGTAAAGAGAACCGCGTATTATTTGCAAGGTTTGACGCTTCAGTTATTTGCCGTACATAAAGTATCCCTTCCCTCACCAACTCAGTGTTTTGCCTGTGTTCTGCTTTTGTTATCAACCATTTTACATTGGAAAGTCAATTAGTCCTGTTCTAACAGCTTCTATAGTTTTGCCCTAGGCCTAGTCTTGCATCTAAAAGTATTTTCCATAGTAGCTTAGGTTCATTTTGGTTAAATGACTGGTTCAATTTATTTTTTAAGGATTGGCTGTACACAATACATCACACACTTGACAGGTACTTGTCCTGCATTCTACCCCCCTTCCATGACGAGTTGTGATTAGTAATTATAACCACATGGCCCTTGTTCAAACATGCGTCATTGAAATATTCCTGGGCCTATTTCACTTCACTGAGAAACACATTTTTGCCTGTCTGGATGACAATTTCTAAGATGTTATTTTCTTCCACAGAATGGATAGATGACACATTCTTCTTCATAAATCCTGCTGGTTGATGAGGATCTCAAGGGATTGATTGGATCAAGATGAGGAAAGTTCCTATAAGGAGGGAAACCCTGTTTATGGCACTGGAACGGCTATGGTGACTTTACTTTTTGTACTCATTTACTTATTAGAGGAATTCTATTTACATACATGTAATTGGATATGACCTACACAATTATATTCATTCAGTGTTTATTTTCAGTCAAGGAACTTCTGTATGTTTTTGTCTTCAGCCTAAGGAGGGCAGCATTTCTTTGCTGATAAATGGTGAATGACTATCTGGTTTAAAATGTTAAATTGCCAGTGGATAGTAACTGGATACTGCATGGCTTTTAGAAATTGTTTTAATGGTGATCTAATCCAAAAAAAATTGACAGGTGTGACCCTGGACTGTGCTGATCCAGCTCCAGTGGTCCTGTCATTACAGGATGAAGAATGTCTGTGAAAAATGCGGGTGTTTTGAAGGACCTCTGGCCTAATATCCACCTGTTAGGAAGGTTGAAACTTTCAATGAATCATTAAGATATGTATCCTTGTTTTGTATTCCAGTTTGTGGAATCACATACTGCTTGTTCTGTACTGTTATATTTGTTTGTGGATTCAGTAAATATATTTTGTTTTAAACCTATAGCTACATTCTTCATTCTTTTCAAATGTAAAGCTATGTTTTGTGTGTGAGCTAATTGTATTGTAATGTAGGATGCATGCTGTTTTAAGCAACCTTGAAACAACGATGACTTAAAAAAAAAAAGAAAAGTGAAACACATTAGGCCTACATTCTCACATTTCAAATTCACTGTCACAGACCCTCCTCACACTTCTAGCCCTAAATAAGCTTCCACACATTTTTGCTAGCTAAAACTTTGGGCGATAACTATTTTGAATAGCCTAATGTTAACTCACATGTAATTAGTTCATACATCAATATTCTATATTATGTTGATATATTACCACGTTATCTAATTGATGGCTTGCTAGTTTGTAATCGACAACGAACATTGCTTGATTGGATCCTTCTTCATCGTCCTGACACGCCGTAACCTAGCAACGCGGGAGCAAGGAGAACCAAGATTTTCCTCCGGTGGAACAAAGCTTTGTCGATTGAAAATGGGGCAGGATGAAGCAGCAGTGACTGGGAAACACATTCTCTAGCCTTTCTTGCTCAGTCAGAAAATAACACATTTTGTTAATAGTTTAGGGTAGAAAGTAAATAAGCAGTAACCATGACAAGATGTCTGCTTATTAGCTAGGTTTATTTGTCAGCTAATGAATAAGTGTAGATTCGATAAGCCACCTCATGCAGTGAGTGTTGTGTTGGACTTTGAACGATTCATTTTGTGCATGGGCCCGTAGCCAACCCCGGTACAACTCATGCAGCATATCTGATATCATGGACTGTGCAACGTTGGGGTAAGTTGTCAGAGGAGTCATGATGTAAGTGTAGTCTTCCGATGAATACCGTACAGCTGTTGTCGGATATAACTTGCCAGTTGATTTATAGAGATTTGGCATTTTCCATGAATAGCTGGCTAACTTGCTAGCTAACTACTGTACTGCACGCATTTTTATGCCGATGTAGCTAGCTAACATTAGCAAGCTAAGCGAACAGCGTGAACAAAAAGCAATCCCAGGACAGCTGTACCTATCTTCTAGTTTGTCAATAAGGGTAACACATACTTATTATATCGTGGTACTAGTAACCAAGTCATAGTTAAAGATAATAACTGCCAAATTAGCTAGCTAGGTAACTAACGACCAACACATCAGCTGCTAGTAACGTTACTGTACTCTGTGTTAGCACACAGTACAGGCGTTAGCCACCTAGAAACTGTAGCCACTGTACTGAAGCATACGTTACTATACGTTGTCCTTTAAAATATATTTTGCTCAGTTATTGAGCAGTGAGAACCCAGCATTATCTTTTGAAATTACAGTTGTATTTTGTTAATGCTATCTTTGTACAAGCTGGGGTGACGATAGTTGACTAAACTCCACGGTGAAGGAAGTTTCTGATGACTAGCTCCGACCACATCGATTCGCCCAGTCAATACTTCAAAAAAAATTAAATTATGAAACGACTACCGTGTACATAGGTTTGTGCTCTGTAGTTGTGAGCCTTTTTGTTTGCTGAAATCTCTACTTTTTCAATAAACCTTAAACAAATACAACTACCGACTGTTTCCTTGTTGAGATTTAATTGGAAATTGCGCGGAGTTGCCATTTTACAGCAATGAGCAAACAGTCGGTGGGTGTATTTGATTCACGTTTATTGAAAAGTGTGGATTTCAGGAAACAAAGAAAGGAACACAACTACAGAGTACAAACATAGGTAGCCGTTTCACATACATACATACATACAAACACACACACAACCGGTCAAAAGTTTTAGAACACCTATTCATTCAAGGGTTTCTTGGAAATTTCTCGCATGAAATAGCCTTAATTTCTCAGAACAAGAATAGACTGACGAGTTTCAGAAGAAGGTACTTTGTTTCTGGCCATTTTGAGCCTGTAATTGAACCCACAAATGCAGATGCTCCAGATACTCAACTAGTCTAAAGAAGGCCAGTTTTATTGTTTCTTTAATCAGAACAACAGTTTTCAGCTGTGCTAACATAACTGAAAAAGGGTTTTCTAATGGTCAATTAGCCTTTTTAAAAACGATAAACTTGGATTAGCTAACGCAATGTGCCATTGGAACACAGGAGTGATAGTTGCTGATAATGGGCCTATGTAGATATTCCATAAAAAAATCTGCCGTTTACAGCTACAATAGTCATTTACAACATTAACAATGTCTACACTGTATTTCTGATCAATTTGATGTTATTTTAATGGACAAAAAATGTGCTTTTCTTTCAAAAACTAGGACATTTCTAATTGACCCCAAACTTTTGAACGGTGTGTGTTTGTGTGTGTATTGAATTTGGGCGAATCGATGTAGTCAGAGCTAGATTCCACAAAGCCAGGTCTCTGCTCCACTCCTTCACCATGGTGTGGAGTTTAATCCACTAGGGTTATGACTTGAGGTTAATGATCTTTGAGCTATCCTAGCTAGGTAAGTCTATTTATGTCCAGTTTATCCCTGACCAGTCAAGAATCTAGTGTCCAGCAGCCAACCTGTGACTCCGAGGAGGATGCAGTGGATGCAGGGATGCACACCTTCAACCACACCCATATGAGAAAGGCTTTTCAGCTGATGAATGACTTAAGGAGGTGGGTTGGTTTCACCCTTGCCAGGACACAGATGAGTAAATTTCTTAAATACACTAAAGTCTGGAAATGGACCTCTCTAATCCTCTTCAAGCCAGAATGTTGAATACAATTAGATTTGATACCGTGGGAGCGGATAGCGCTGTTGGCTAGAGCACACCTATAGCCTACACGATGAGATTATTATGGACAAAAGAGCGAGAATTTTTATTTGTCAAATGGCAGCCAAGCATCGATGATCATGTCACCAGAGAAAGACCCTCAATACTTATTGGAAAGGAGCATCAAGCTCATCACCTTGCACTTTCACCACCCTGTGAAGTTCATTATAACTTATTTCATCTTCAAGTTTTAATGTCACATGCAAAAGTACAGTGAAAAGCTTTTCTTGCGAGCTCTAAAACCAACAATGAAGTAATCATAATTTATTTCTGTAGCCTGAAGCCTAAGAAACTGCATGCTTTCCTTCCCAACGAGTCATAGTGGGAGGACCACACAACATGTCATTGCGTGACTACAAGTTTACTTTGATATGATGGTTATTATATCAATATTTGCTCATAAAAGCACTTCCACCTACATTTCCCACCTTCTCTAGCTTATTTTCTTTTGTCAACATTTGGAAAGTTTACCAAAACATTTTATGTTTCCATCAGGCTTGTCATGACATTTTTGATCTGACACATACTTTACTCGCATAAAAAGGTTGGATGGAAACCTGGTTAGTGAGTAAGACACAAGTAATCCAAAGACATTGTTAAAACCCACCCACGGAACCCCCACTTTTTTAAACTAGGCATGTCAGTTAAGAACAAATTCTTATTTACAATGACGGCCTTCCCCGGCCAAACCTGGACGATGCTGGGCCAATTGTGCGCCGCACTATGGGACTCCCAATCACGGCTGGATGTTGTTGGTGTCGGATTGGCGTAGGGTCTGTTTCTAAGTACAGAATCGATTTCAGAACAATTTGAGATGGTGGGTGTCATGCAAAGCGTGGTGTTCTTTTGTTTTATCTAGTTCCATAGTATCCCCTTTTTCCATCATTGAAAATAAGTATTGTAATGTGTTGATAATTTAACCCAGATAATATAACTCATTATACACATTAATAGCCTACACATTATACTTAACAGCCTATTCTTGGCATCGAGTAGCCTACTGTGCAATTACCTAATACAATGACCTTGGCACACAGCGGGAGCATTTATACATCCAGTTGACAGTTAATAAGAAATCATCAGTATGATGATTGTTGAAAACGCCGTTCATCAACAGCCAACCTTTCGGATCTTTTGTGTTTACAGTAAGAAAATGCTGTGCGACGTTCTTTTGGTGGCGGGAAACATAGAGGTGCCAGCTCACAAGTTGGTGCTAGCCTCCTGCAGCCCCTACTTCTGTGCCATGTTCACAGGTATTATTACACTTCATATAGTTCAAGGTAAATAGTGTAGTGTATGCATTTGTGTGTATAGATTACATTTGTCATCATTGTGAAAGTAATGGGTCAAGTGAAAAATGTTGTGAAAGTGAGGCCCGCTTTATTGCAACAGTGAGATGATTGTTTTCCTCTTGTCACATAAAACCTTCTCAAGTGGTTTCTCTCACTATGTGTGTGGTGGACAGGGGACATGAGTGAGAGCAAAGCCCAGCAGGTGGAGATCAGGGATGTGGATGGCCAGACACTTAGGAAGCTGGTGGACTATATCTATACAGCTGAGATTGAAGTAACAGAGAACAACGTTCAGGTGAGCTACAGCGTCCCCATCTGTGTCTCAACCAAGTTAAACTGAGTACAGCATTGGATTCCATGGATCCTTTCATGTTGCCTTTGTATTCCTTCATTGGACTCTTCAAATTTACTGGCTGTTTAAGTGGCATAGAATTGTCTCCACCTACCCGGGCCTTTCCCTTTCTCCTGCGTTGACAGTCTGCTCCTTCCTTGCTGGTGAGGCCAGTGTTTCAGCAGGCAGGGTATTTCCTGTTATTATTAGCTCAGGAAATGTGCATGGAGCGAGGGGAAATCCTCTGTGTTTGCAACATGCCTGCTTAGACGTGTGTGTGTGTTTTAGAATGGCATCCAAGTCTCGTCATAAGACTGGATAATTTTTCATTGTGTGTGTGTGGTGCTACAGTACTTTCTGTGTGGGCTCTCTCAGAATGTGTGAACCACAGCTGCGTAAAACACCCACTATAATAGTCAGCCTGTAGCTCCCTGTTCAGACCTAAGGGCAACAGGCAAAAACATGAATAATCACAGGGCTTTTCAAAGAAGAGCCGAGCTAAGTGACCTAGTTTCTATGTGTTTGCACTGCGTGGGGATGTGGGCAAATGGGAGCGCTGGGCTGCCTGTTAAAGCACACAATAGTACCAACAGACTGGCAGGATGGAGGCTAATAAACCAGAGAAGCCAAATGGCTCCTTTAGAATTGACCAACATATACCACCAGTACATATTATTCCAGTTGTCTGGTTAAAGTCTGAGAAACAGCCAGGGATGCAGAGTTCTCCTGTAATCCCTGCTGTCCTTGTTTTGTGGTTTTCCCAGTTTAAGCCCTTATCCTAGTAAATATTTGTCTGTTTCCGGCCCTTTGTCCATTCTGAGTCTGGCCTCTGTTTCGGTTGCCTTCTAGTTTGGTATTAACTCTAACACTGGAATTAAATTGGAATGAGTCTGCCTCCAAAATATTCTTCAAACCGTTCAATAATATTAAAATCCTCTGAGTTCTAAATAAAGAGATTTGCTTGGCATTAGAAAAACAAGCACAATGAAATTTGTTCCCTGCTACTGTGTATTCTATTAGTTGTCCTGATGATTGTGTCTTTTATGGGCTGCTCTCTCTTTTCTCTCTCTCCCTTTTGTGGGTTGCTTAGATGTCTGTTATGTCTATAGTGTCTCCTGCTCTGTGTTCTGACCTAAGGTGTGTCTCTGTAGGTACTCCTGCCTGCAGCCAGTCTCCTGCAGCTGATGGACGTGAGGCAGGTGTGCTGTGAGTTCCTGCAGAGCCAGCTGCACTCCACCAACTGTCTGGGCATTCGAGCCTTTGCTGACCTCCACACATGCACACAGCTCCTCAACCAGTCCCATGCCTATGCTGGTGAGTGGACTCCCACCTCACTTCTAGGATTCAACAGGCAGAGCATGTGGGAATTAGGGGAGGGGATGGAGAAACTGGCCTCTGTCTTGGTCAGAAGGAAGTTAAAAAGCAAACTGCAGAAGGGTTGTGGCAAAACCAGAATCTCAATACTCGATTTTCCATGGCAAAAATTAAACCGTGGCGCAGACCAAACTCTTTGGATCTTCAAAAACTTGCTTTATGTCAAATATTGTGTGCTGTAGCTTGAAAACTGGAACTGGATGACAACATAATGATGTTTGTTTCCCGCTTCAGGTTTTCTTTCCTTGCCATACTTATTTTATTGTATTGTGATACTGGTTTCGTCGTAACCCTATACTGTACAAAGTTGACATTTATGATAGGCTACTTTCTACCACTGTAATCTAATCCTCGGGCGGGCCGCCTAAGCTTTTTTTCCGGTCACCTAAGTCCAAATTGTAATTTTATTATAATTTAAAAATATATATTTTCGGGATGGAAAAATGGTTTCAGAGGACTCAAAGGACTAAAATCAGATAATGGACCTATATATATTTTTTATAATATAATTTTTGAGAACCAACAATCACCAAAATAAAAGCTAGATGGGGAGAACTGAAAATTCAAAAAACAATGAATTTATCAGTATTCATTTTGTTATTATGTTTGAGCAGAAGAACATAGCATTATCCATGGCAAAATGCATAGAATTGCAGGAAACTAGCTTTAAAATGGCAACATTTTCTCTCGGTTGCATGGCAAAATGTGTAGAATTGTAGGAAATTCGCTTTAAAACTGCAATTCGCTTTAAAACGGCTAAATATCTTCTCAGCTCCATGGAGAAACTTGTGGAATTTCAAAAAATTCTCTACAGTGCCAAGAATGGGGGCTCTAAAATCTTTGCCGACGGCCGACCACGCTCATTGCCATGCCCCCCTACCACGCCCTCTGCCACGCCCACCACCACACCCATTTTTTATCCAGACAAAAACCTTTGGAAGTTCTTGATTAAGACTACTGTTAGAAGATATTACCCTTGTCCTGTTTTGCATGGACAGTCTTCTTCTAAAGGCCAGTATCCCAGCTAGCTGTCAAGACTGAGTATATCAAATTTGACCTTACATTGTGGAGACGTGGTAAACTACTGGAGCTTGCTGGCCATATGCTGATGACCTTTGTCATTTCTCAGGGGTGTAACATTCTGTGAGAAGCCTAGTTGTGTTGCTTAACCATATGCTTGTGTTTGTTTAACAGAGCAGCATTTCTCAGAGGTGATGCTGGGAGAGGAGTTCATGGGCCTGTCTCTACAGCAGGTGTGCAGTCTAATCTCCAGCGACAAACTCACCGTGTCCACAGAGGAGAAGGTCAGCCACCAGAACATCCCAAACTTCCCTCTGATTCTGTTCTGTTCAGTCACACACTGCAGGCTCCTATCCTATCCTATCCTATCCTATGAAGAGTACTTCACTTCCAATTACTATGCAAGACAAGTGCATTCCAGGAACTCCACTATCTGTGCTATGAATTAGCTCAGGCTCTCAAGCTCTCTCCTCCTGGTCTTATTCAGACGACACTCACCATAACAACAGACTCCTCATGACTCACTCCTGCTGTAGTAGAGGACAGCCATCTCACAAACAGCCTGATCCCCGTCCCAGAGTGACTTACCATAGAGGGAGAGAGAGCTGCTTCTGCCAGTGCTGACCAACCCACTCCAGGCCTCATGCTCCACTTGCTAATGTGCATACAAAGCAAAGCCAACCCAGACGTACACACCAACATGACACCAGCCCTGTTTCTAATGTCTCTGCCCCTGTCTCCTGTCTCTTCAATCACGGTTCTGATCCTATCTATCTTCAGGGAACGGAGCAGGTTGGATGAGCTAGAGAGAGAGAGCGAGAGATATGGCAGATGGCTGTCTGTCTGTGTGTTCAGATAGAGGGGAGTCACAGCACCGGTTAGATCCAGTTCTTGTCCTCCCCCGTAAATGTAATTAACTCTGTGTTCTCTCTCTCAGGTGTTTGAGGCCATGGTTGCATGGATAAAACACAACAAGGAAGCTCGTCTGGAGCACATGCCAAAGCTGATGGAGCACGTTCGTTTGCCACTACTGTCCAGAGATTACCTGGTGCAGGTGGGTCACACTCATCACCACCATTCATCTTGTTTTTTCACGTAGCATTAATAATGAATCAAGCTCCCAAATTCTCCAGCATAGAAATCATACTGTGAGATGTGAAAACCGGTGTATATGTTTTATTCCAGATGGTGAACTTGAAAATATTGTACACATTGTGCTTGTTTCATGTGGCTCTATTGTCTTCCTGTCTGCACTTTGTGTGTGCTCACTGTGCTGTGTCCGTGGAGTAGATAGTGGAGGAGGAGGCCTTGATCAAAAACAACAACATCTGCAAGGACTTCCTGATAGAGGCCATGAAGTACCACCTCCTGCCCTCTGATCAGCGCCACCTGATCAAGACTGACCGTACACGCCCACGCACGCCTATCAGCCTGCCCAAGGTCAGACAACACACACATGCGCGCATACACACACACGTACAGACACACACACACTGTTATTTATACACACACTGTTACACACACTGTTACATGTAGCTAAATAGGAGCCCTCTTGTTGCGTGTGTGTTAGGTGATGATAGTGGTGGGTGGTCAGGCTCCTAAAGCCATCCGCAGTGTGGAGTGCTATGACTTCAAGGAGGACCGCTGGTACCAGGTTGCTGACCTGCCATCCAGACGCTGTCGAGCAGGTAAACACACTCTGGTCTCTACTACCTCTGAAATTACACACTCCCCTCTGACTTTTCTGGTCTGCTGGGGAAACCTAAAAGCCTTTTATTGCAAGGCTATTCAACTATTGTATTATGGGGGCCAGATTGGAAGAAGGTTATTTACAGGGACATTTTCTACATGGGATTACTCTTCCTAAAACCGGTATAAAAACAATGCATTATAATTATGGATTATAATCTTATAAAGCACTTTTATTTAAATAAAATAAAAATTAACTTTAAGTGCTTCAAGATTTGCCTAATTTTGTGCATCAAATTGCTTAAACAATGGAACGCATTTGTACTTATAACGTAGTTGACCTGGATCACATGAATTCTTTTTTACTTTCCTGTTCGTTTTACGTACATAACTTCATCTTTTGTTTTCATTTACACACAGAAACCTTTTATGCACAGCATATCTCAGTTGACAAGTTTTTGTGGAGAAGGCTCTCTCCCAGCGCATCAGTAGAGAACAGGTTCCTGTAACAAACTGCACCAGCTCAATGGGGACTTCAACTCATCAAATCTCATTGCAAAGTTAGCTTTCAGTTTGTCTAAAAATGTTGACATTGATCTGTACTGATGATGACTGAATATAGTTGCGCAGTGTAGAGAAATGTAGTGTTTTTTGGGGGCTAAAATCAGAGGAGAAAATAAACTACTTTATATAGAGAAATAAATTTGTTTTTTTTTCAGTCATGTGAATAACTGTTTTATCCCTCCCCTGTAGTCCCAAATGAAGTCCATTCAATTGAATGAAGATGTCACTGAAAACCCCCCCATCTGATACGAACTCCTCATCCATCATTTGCTAGATATGTGTTGGCTTTCTTGTGGCGGCAATCATGGAGAAAAGCAAATATCTCCTGCCTAAGCTCACATTTTTTTGTACTAAAAAAAAAGAACCTTTGTTTAACTAGGTAAGTCAGTTAAGAACAAATTCTAATTTACAATGCCTGCCTACCCCGGCTAAACCCGGAAGACGCTGGGCCAATTGCGCGCCGCCCTATGGGACCCCAATCACGGCCGGATGTGATACAGCCTGGTTAGGCTGCTCTCATAGGCTGCTCTCTTGAGAATTATTACCTTTTGATGCAAGAAACCTCTTTTTTCCCCCACAGTAGAGCGAAACATTCATATAGTGTTAACTAAAATGAAAAGCTGTGGAACATTGAATGAAGTTTAATGTCATACTTCTCTGCTCAGGCTCATATTTCTTCTGTGCGGCAATCCGAGGGGAGCCGCGCACACGCCCGCAGTTTAGAGGGAACATTGGCCATAACTGAGTCCATCGTGTTTTTTAACTCACTGCTGATTTAAGTGCAAAGCTCGTTCTGGTGTATCAGGCAGTGTAGTGATCTCATCTGCGGTGAAAGAGCAGATAGGCGGGCAGACAGACCCTGTACCCCTGTTAGCAGTTCTTATTGGCTGTAACTGCTATGTTGGATGATATTGATTGACAGCACTTAATGGGCGGGACTACAGGAAAACAAAGGTTACGTATGTAATTACGGTTACGTGAGCTATTAGATCACTCCAATATGGTATCCTTCCGCTCGGCAGGGTACATTCTGTTTAAGAATTTCAGATTAGTCACATGTACTGGGTAGTGCTGTGGCTGGCCCCCTTAAACAGCTGCCGCCGCACTACTCCCTCCTCGTGTCCTTTTCTAGACGCCGTAGATCACCGACAAGAGGATTAGAGTGATCCAATAGCTTGCATATCCGTGGTTAGATATGTAACCTTCGTTATGTAGCACTATATTGGACACTCCAATCTGGTATCACAATGCCATATTAATCGGTGAACTAGGCATGGCCAGACGAGCAAAATCCCGTAGGACTGAGCTCAGGGCAGTCATGGTTGCCGTGTGCCTCTATCCCCCTCCAGCGAAGTGGAGGCAACACCCAACATCCATCCCGACCTGTTTGCGGCAGCAACATTGACTTGATAGTACCTAGCAAAAGTGCTGGATGCCCATCTGGCCAAATACACTTTGAAAGTAGATGACGCTCGACCCGCATCTAGCAGTGATTGTAAAAAGTGTAAAACCGTTTGTACATCACACCCTCACACCAAGTACAGAATATGCCCCACCGCATTTGATATGACGCGTTAGTGGAGGAAGCCCTGGCATTCTGCAACTTGTTAACCACTTTGTCCTGAATGACTAGACTTTCCCAATTTACGCCTCTCAGGGGCCAAGCCCAAAGCTGAAGGCTGCATGTGTCTGGGTGCCAGAGGGTCCCTCGAGCCTGAGAGAGCAGGTCGGGTCTCAGCAGCAGCTGCCGTTGGATCCCAGAGAGGAGGGACGACAGGAGGCTGAACCATGGTCGTCTCGGGAGCATCTTGAACTTGAGCTCCTTTAAACATTTGTTGAGGCCGCGCAGGTCCAGGATCGTCCGAAAGCTTTTTCGGCACTATGAAATACCTGGAGTAGAACGCACCCAGCCGTTCTAGTGGCTCTACCTTCTTGATTGTGTCCTTGCTCAGAAGCGAGGCTATCTCCAACCGGCGTGCCACAAGGTGACCCAGATGCCCCTGTAGGAGGGCGTTCGGCATTAGAACTGGAGTTTGTATGCCCCCAGGACTGTGCCCAGTACCCAGGGAGACTCCACCTAAATCTCCCAGTTTGCCCTTTGGGCCTGGGTGAGACGGCCGGGGCCCATCCTTCTTAGCCGCATGCCGCTGCTTGTAAGGGTGGTCACGACTCCTGTCCTTGTGGTGTAAAACGCTGGTTCCCATTTCCCTGCCCCTGCTGTCTCAGTGGGGGAGGAGGGTGGCCAAGAAGTTGCTGGAGCCCTCTGCACATCCTGCCCTGTCTTCCAGCTCCTTCGAGGGGCGGTGGTGGTAGGGAGCCCAGTTACCAAGAACTCCTGCAAAGTCTCTCTATTTTTACGCAGTTTTGTAGTCTGCTTGATGATGTTGTTGGCCCCTGGCCCAAAGGTGGAACCTGGAGTGAAGGGGAGCTCCAAGAATGTTTTCTGAACTGGCGGTGGCAGTTTAGATTCTGTCAGCCAAAGATGGCGGTGTGAAGTCATCACTGAAGCCGAAGCCTTGCCGTTGGCACATACCATGTCTGTCTGGAGTAGCCTTGACACCTCTGTGACCTCCTTAAGCTCATCACGAACCCCTGGGATGCGAGGGATCAGCAGGGCAAGGTATGATTGCAGCATCGTAGCCGCGTTTACGAGGTGCACCATGATGGAGAGGGTACCGAAAGTGCTTTGCAGCCGTTCATCACTTACTCTTTCTGGTCCTGGTTTGAGGCGAGGCACCTTGCCAATGATCTCCTTGTCAGGGAGGCTGGGGGCAGATGGGGATAAGGAGCTGCTCAGATGGTGCTTCTTCCAGGGCGATAGCCACTCTTGCTAAAAGCTCCCGTGTTGCTTCCTTCACCACCGGGGGTGCCTCTGTAGCAGTGTTCCCAGCTACAGATGGCGCTGTGGACTGGGTCGATCCCTGATGTGCTCGGAACACTGAAGCACTGTCACCCAACTCCAACTCGTCTGTAGCGCGGAGAGAGAGGGCATCGTCGCCGTCATCACCCCCCCCCATAAAGCATTCTTTTCGCCGTACGTTTGAGGCAGATCAACTCCTCAGCCGTACTAAGTTTGAAGGGGGCCCCCAAAGTGGCCAAAGGGGTGCTGCCGCGACGACTCATCACCTCAGAGGGGGGAATATGGTCTTCAGATGGGTAGTACTGTACTGGGGCCCTCATCCCCTCCAGGCATGTGTTCTCCAAAGGAGGTGCAGAACAAACAACTGTTGGGTTCTCTAACCACTCTCCGTGCGTGATCTAACCCAAGACAGGTCATGCAGGCAGAGTGTGCTTCCCCGTAGGCAGGGGTACCCCACATCTCTCACAATGAAACACAATAATAGTTATTTTGTTTCTCTGTGAAAGTGAAGCCAACCTTGGGATATTACTATGTCTCTATACTGTGCAATACTGTATAAGTCAGATACTATAGACCTACAGTACCAGCCTTAGTGTATGAGACTGAAGGAAAGGAGACGTGAATTGGGTATGAACTGCCTGATCGTGGGAGGAGGGGCAGAGCACACAAACTCACACGTTAGCTCAATCTTTGCTTATATAGTGCATTTGGAAAGTATTCAGACCCCTTGACTTTTTCCACATTTTATTACGTTACAGCCTTATTCTAAAATGTATTAAAGAAATGTTTTGCCTGATAAATCTACACACAATACCCTATAATGACGAAGCGAAAACAGGTTTTAAATGTTTTAAATTTAATATATTAAAAATAAAAAACAGAAATAGCTTATTTACATAGGTATTCAGACCCTTTGCTTTGAGACTCGAAATTGAGCTCAGGTGCTTCCTGTTTCCATTGATCATCCTTGAGATGTTTCAACAACTTGATTGGAGTCAACCTGTGGTAAATTCAATTGATTGGACATGATTTGGAAAGGCACACACCTGTCCCACAGTTGAGAGTGCATGTCAGAGCAAAAACCAAGCCTTGTGGCCAAAGGAATTGTCCTTGGTGCTCTGAGACAGGATTGTGTCGGCACAGATCTGGGGAAGGGTACCAAAACATTTCTGCAGCATTGAAGGTCCCCAAGAACACAGTGGCCTCCATCATTCTTAAATGGAAGAAGTTTGGAACCACCAACACTCTTCCTAGAGCTGGTTGCCTGGCCGAACTGAGCAATCTGGGGAGAAGGCCCTTGGTTAGGGAGGTGACGAAGAACACGATAGTCACTCTGACAGAGCTCCAGAGTTCCTCTGTGGAGATGGGAGAATTTTCCAGAAGGACAACAATCTTTGCAGCACTCCACCAATCAGGGCTTTATGGTAGAGTGGCCAGACGGAAGCTGCTCCTCAGTAAAAGGCACATGACAGCCTGCTTGGAGTTTTCCAAAAGGCTCTTAAAGGACTCTGATCATGAGAAACAAGATTCTCTAGTCTGATGGAACCAAGATTGAACTCTTTGGCCTGAAAGCCAAGTGTAAAGTCTGGAGGAAACCTGGCACCATCCCTACGGTGAAGCATGGTGGTTGCAGCATCATGCTGTGGGGATATTTTTCAGCTGCAGGGATTTGGGAGACTAGTCAGGATCGAGGGAAAGATGAACGGAGCAAGTACAAACTCTGCTCCAGAGCACTCAGGACCTCGGACTGGGGTGCAGGTTCACCTTCCAACAGGACAACAACCCTAAGGAGACAGTCAAGACAACTCAGGATTGGCTTCGAGACAAGTCTTTGAATGTCCTTGAGTGGCCCGGCTAGAGACCGGACGTGAACTCGATTGAACATCTCTGGAGAGACCTGAAAATAGCTGTGCAGCGATGCTCCCAATCCCAACCTGAGCTTGAGAGGATCTGCAGAGAAGAATGTGAGAAACTTCCCAAATACAGGTGTGCCAAGCTTGTAGCGTCATACCCAAGAAGACTCGAGGCTGTAATCGCTGCCAAAGGTGCTTCAACAAAGTTCTGAGTAAAGGTCTGAATACTTATGTTAATGTGATATTTCAGTTTAGAATATTTTATATATTTGCTAAAATGTATAAAAATATATTTTTGCTTTGGTATTGTGTGTAGACTGATGAGGGAAAAAAATGTTTTCATACATTCTAGAATAATGTAATGTAACAAAATGTGGAAAAAGTCAAGGGGTCTGAATACTTTCCGAATGCACTGTACGTGTGAGTCGGCTGTAACTCACGCCACGTTAGTTTATACGTGGGGGTGTTGTCAGGATGTTAAGAGTGTGCTTAGTCCTGCAGTGGTCTCCTCTTGTTAAGCTAGCTACTGCATAGTTCGTTCACTGTGGAACACACAAGAGTCTAGGCAAGATGGCTGCTCCCAGTGAGGGAGAAGTGTGGTGTACCTAGGGACACGTGACTCATTCTCCGGGGAGAACTGCAAGCCCGCCAGAGCGAAACATACACAGACTCCCGATCCTGCGGGGTTAGGTGTGGTCCCCAAGCCCGAAGGCTCCACCGGGAGGGTTCCAGTGGACAGACAAGACACAGAAAACTAGGACAAACCCTCAGCTCCATAATACTGGTTGACCAAACCGGGTGTCGCCTAGGTTGGTACAGTAGTTGCTCCAAAATAAACCTAAATAGAAACTGGTAATTGTGCACGACTTCGGTATTACTTACTAAAGCTGTTGTTACACTAAGGTTTTTATTTTATTTAGTTAGGATTATTTTGCTCTTACTGTAGTAGTGTAGGCTGCTCCTGACCGGTCACGCTGTACAGCTCCTGAGTCGCGCAACGGTCTAAGACACTGCATAGCAGTGCAAGCTGTGTTGCTACAGATGCTGGTTCAATACCCGTGCCATTCTTGTCCAGTAGACTCATGCTGTAGTTTTTTGGTTTCTGTCCCTCTAAAAACTGAAATAAATTATTCCAAATAATAAGTTAGTAACAATGTCTCACCCCATGTTCAAGAATGGCCTTTTTCTTGCTCATTTTATGTTATTTGAAAATGAAATCATCTCCAAAATATTGTTATTTTTTAAACAAAGCGATTTATTATCATTCGTTTAGAATTTTATAAAAGCTCATTGGACATTCACACAGATATATTATTAACCATGTTATTAGCAGGACAATATATATTGGTCATGGCTCCCGAGTGGCGCACAATGGGATTGCCTTGCAGTTCTCCAGCTGTATCCACTGAAGGCCCGCAAGGTTCAAGGCACGAGGGCAGATGGCACGGGATGGGCCGCAGAGCCGGGCCATCCTGGCAACACTTTAAGGGGCATTGCACTAATAATGGCACTGACTAGGGAAACGTTCCCGCTGTTCTTTTCTTAGTGCCAGTCTGCACGTTCAAACTATAACAGTGTAACTAATAATGGCATTTTTATGCTTTCGTTAATAAAATAATTATAAAAATATTATTTCAAAATGCCGATGTTTATTTAGTGGATCCATAAGAAAATACTATGGGAATAAATATCACTGAATTACAGAAATATCCTCCAGTGCTCTAAATATATTATTGGCAGAGACGTCATAATTTTTCAATATACTGTAGGCCTACCGTAGGCAACTTGAGTCTCATCAGTGTTGAGTAATGTGGTGTAGGTCTTATTTATTTAAAGAGCATATTGAAGTTAGAAGCAATAGGATTTGAAGCAATAGCCTACAACTATTCTTTGCAATGTTATGCACTGCTCTGAGACCAGCATGGGGACTGGTCTTGATAAATCAATTAGATTTTTATTTTCACTGAATCTCTGTTTGGGTATTGGTTAGACTTGAATTAGGATATTATAGTGTGACCTTTTATTTAACTAGGCAAGTCGGTTAAGAACAAATTCTTATTTACAGGGACAGCCTATTCCTTCCTCCCCGTCAGAGAATTGAACCCCGATCTCCCGCATGCCCACATGATATGAGGATTCTTTAGCTAAATAGCCCAGTACTGTACACCCAACCATCACGTTGTACAACGCCATATTTTCCATTCCATCCTGACGGAAACACAGAGGGTTTTTCTTGGTAAAGGAACACCATAATATTAATCTAATTAATTAAGCAACATTTCTTAATCAGTCCCATATACTATATTCTTACAAAAAAAGGTTTTAAATTCTCCAGTACAGCCACTATTGAAGGCTATCAAATGCTTTTCAAAGATGCCCTCTGGTGGTCAAACTAGCATTAACTAGCATTAATGGTACCAGTGGTTCACACTTAAATAACGTGCCATAGAATTCTGCGGCACTATGCCGCAGTACGCTGCAACTTTTAAAGGATGAACCACTGTCACAAGTAAAGTCTTAAGGCTAGGGGGCATTATTTTGACGTCCGGATAAAAAGTGTGCCCAAAGTAAACTGCCTGTTACTAGGATAAAGTAAACTGCCTGTTACTAAGCTAGGATATGCATATAATTAGATAGATAGATTTGGATAGAAAACACTCTAAAGTTTCTAAAACTGTTAAAATAATGTCTGTGAGTATAACAGAACTGATTTGGCAGGTGAAACCCCGAGGACAAACCATCCAGGGGAAAATAAAAAATTGAGGTCATAGGATTTCCCAATAGTTTTCTATGGGAAACCCTATTTATGAGAAACCTGGTTGCAGTTCCCATGGCTTCCACTAGATGTCAACAGTCTTTAGAAATTGGTCAATGTTTTTCTTTTGAGAAATGAAGAAGTAGTGCTATTCATTCCATGTGTCACTCTGAAGGTCCCTACTATTTTGGTGTGCGTGAACAGGAACGTGCTCCGTGTTATTTTTCTTCGGTATTGGAAACAGATTATCCCGTCTTGAATTTGATCAATTATTTACTTTTTAGGATACCTGAGGTTGGATTTGGAACGTTTTTTGAAATGTTTGGACCAAGTTTATAGGTAACTTATTAGATACTTTGTAGTCATGTTGGGTGAGTTGGAACCGGTGTATTTCTGAATTAAACGCGCCAAATAAATTGACATTTTGGGGAGATAAAAAATGAATTTATCGAACAAAACGACCATTCATTGTGTCACTGAGACATTTGGGATTGCAAAAAGAAGAAGATCTTCAAAGGTAAGGCATTTATTATATAGTTATTTCTGACTTTTGTGTCGCACCTTTGTGTCGCAAATGATTTTCATGTGCTTGTATGCGGGGCGCTGTCCTTAGATAATCGCATGGTCTGCTTTCGCCGTAAAGCCTTTTTGAAAACTGACACAGCGGCTGGAAGAAGTTAAGCTTTATTTTGATGTATTACACTTATATTTTCGTGAATGTTGAATATTGATATTCCTGTAGTTTGAATTTGGCGCCCTGCAATTTCACTGGATGTTGTCAAATCGATCCTGCTAACGGGATTGGCGCGTGAAGGGATCACTAAGAGGCTAAATACAAGGACAAAACCCAAACGAGATGGCACAAGCCAAACTGAGTGGGGGGACTACAAAGCACCTTGATGGAGAGGCTAGCTACTCCAAGTTATTGAATAGCTGTGGGTATACTTCTGCCCTTATAGACTCTAACATAGAGCCCTTACCAAGCTAATCATCTTTGTAATGAGCCGAGAAAAGGAAGAGGTGGGAGTAGTGCGGCGGCAGCTATTTAAGGGGGTCACCCGCAGCACTACCCGGTTCACGGGACTAATCTGAAATTCTTACTCAGAATGTATCCTGCCGAGCAGAAGGATACAATATTAGAGTAATCCAATATAGTGATGTATAACAGATTCTCCCATTTGGAGAATATTGAACTAGGGCTTTTTTTGGAACTAAACATGGCCCTTTTCTCATTGATTATTTTTTATTCATGTTCAGAATTGATCAAAGGGCCATTCTAAATTGATAAATGGACCAGATCTGGCCCACGGGCCGCCAATTGAATAGGCCTGCTTTAATGTATGCACTAATAGACAGGGATAAGAGATTTATGCCAATATCTTTCTCTCTTTCTCTCTATCAGGTGTGGTGTTCATGGCAGGGAGGGTGTACGCGGTGGGAGGCTTCAACGGCTCGTTGCGAGTCAGGACGGTGGATGTGTATGACGGGGTGAGGGACCAGTGGACTACAGTTCCCAGCATGCAAGAGCGACGCAGCACCCTTGGGTCGGCCGTGCTGGGGGACTTGCTCTATGCCGTGGGGGGCTTCGACGGGAGCACAGGTACCTATTCTTACCCCCCCCCTTTTTTTTTTTTTGTCACCACTGTCCCAAGATTTGTGTGTTTTCTAAGTGTTCCAGCAGGCCTTTGAGGGGCAGCGGAGTGTGTTACAGTGCGACTAAATGGAGCAGGGCGCAGTAGTGCCTCCAGAATGAATGTCTAGATTGTATGGTTAGACACAGTGGTGATGTCACCCCAACCACATCTGATTATACTGATACACTGGAGCAGAGAGCATTAGTGTTGGGCCTCATTTCATTTGAGTATTGTGTCCTGCTTTCAGTACATTAGAGCTTTCTCCTCTCCCTCCCTCTCCCTCCTTCCCTCCCTCCATCTCAGGCCTGTCATCAGTGGAGGCCTACAACTACAAGACCAATGAGTGGATGTTTGTTGCTCCCATGAACACGAGACGCAGCAGCGTCGGAGTGGGAGTGGTAGATGGTAAGAGAAGAACAGTGTGTGTGTATCAACAGTGCTATTTGTGAACTTCTCAATTTGTCTGTCTACAGTATATCAGTGTGTGTGAGTGCTTCAGTGTCTATATAGAGCTTCTGTGTGTATCTGTGCTTGTGTATTTATCAGTGGGGGTGTTGTGTTTCTGGCAGTGGGTTCAGCATCTCTTTGTACGTGTTCCTTGTTGTATTCCTCAGTGGGTGTGTGTTGTGTTGTACAGGGAAGCTGTATGCGGTGGGCGGCTACGATGGGGCGTCGCGCCAGTGTCTCAGCACGGTGGAGGAGTACAACCCAGTCAGTAACCAGTGGGGCTACATGGCTGACATGAGCACCAGACGTAGCGGAGCAGGTACAGACCAGACCTCAGCATCAACAACCCTCTCTTGTCCTCCTCACAGACACAACAGTAGCTTCTGTCTCGAGAAGTATGCAGTGCCACCTCTCAGTGGCCTACATACACACTGCACTCCACAGGAGGCATCTCATATTAATGGCTGGAAGGGAGCGAATGGATTGACATCAAACACCTGTTTTGATGTATTTGATACAATTCAAGCCATTACCATGAGCCCATCCTCCCCAATTAAGGTGCCACCAACCTCTTGTGCTACCCTCGCATCGTCAGTGTCCACAGAGAAAACATAAGCCATGGGAGTGTTGTGACTATAAGTCCAGGGAATCTATGGAATGTGTAATGGAGCTGTACGATATGTGGTATAGGGTTGTATGTATTAGAGGTTAACCGATTTATGAGTTTTCAACGCCGATACCGATTATTGGAGGACCCAAAAAAGCCGATACCGATTAATCGGCAGATTTTTATATATATATTTGTAATAATGACAATTACAACAATACTGGATGAACATTTTAATTTTAACTTAATATAATACCTAAATAAAATCAATTTAGTCTCAAATAAATAATGAAACATGTTCAATTTGGTTTAAATAATGCAAAAACACAGTGTTGGAGAAGAAAGTAAAAGTGCAATATGTGCCCAAAAAAAAGCTACCGTCTAAGTTCCTTGCTCAGAACATGAGAACGTATGAAAGCTACTGCTTCCTTTTAACATGAGTCTTCAATATTCCCAGTTACGAAGTTCTAGGTTGTAGTTATAGCAATTATAGGACTATTTCTCTATACCATTTATATTTCATATACCTTTGACTATTGGATGTTCTTATAGGCACTATGGTATTGCCAGCCTAATCTCGGGAGTTGATAGGCTTGAAGTCATTAACAGCGCAATGCTTGAAGCACAGGGAAGAGCTGCTGGCAAACGCAGGAAAGTGCTGTTTGAATGAATGCTTATGAGCCAGCTGCTGCCTACCACCGTTCAGTCAGACTGCTCTATCAAATATAAAATCATAGACTTAATTATAATATAATAAACAGACAGAAATACGAGCCTTGGGTCATTAATATGGTAAAACCCGGAAAATATAATTTTGAAAACAAAACATTTATTCTTTCAGTGAAATACAGAACCGTTCCGTATTTTATCTAACGGGTGGCATCCCTAAGTCTAAATATTGCTGTTATATTGCACAACCTTCAATGTTATGTCATTATTATGTAAAATTCTGGCAAATGAATTACTGTCTTTGTTAGGAGGAAATGGTTGTCACATAGTGTGCAATGAGCCAGGTGGCCCAATCTGTTGCATATACCCTGACTCTGCTTGCACAGAGCGCAAGAGAAGTGACACAATTTCCCTAGTTAAAATAGATTAATGTTAGCAGGCAATATTAACTAAATATGCAGGTTTAAAAATATATATTTGTGTATTGATTTTAAGAAAGGCATTGGTGTTTATGGTTAGGTACACATTGGTGCAACGACAGTGCTTTTTTTCACGAATGTGCTTGTTAAATCATCACCCGTTTGGCGAAGTAGGCTGTGATTCGATGATAAATTAACATGCACCGCATTGATTATATCCAACGCAGGACAAGCTAGATAAACTAGTAATATCATCAACCATGTGTAGTTAACTAGTGATTATGTTAAGATTGATAGTTTTTTTGTAAGATAAGTTAATGCTAGCTAGCACCTTACCTTGGCTTCTTGCTGCACTCGCGTAACAGGTGGTCAGCCTGCCACGCAGTCTCCTCGTGGAGTGCAATGTAATCGGTGTCCAAAAATGCAGATTACTGATTGTTACGAAAACTTGAAATCGGCCCTAATTAATCGACCATGCCGATTAATTATATTTATATATATATATATACAGTGCCTTGCATTCGGCCCCCTTGAACTTTGCGACCTTTTGCCACATTTCAGGCTTCAAACATAAAGATATAAAACTGCATTTTTTTGTGAGGAATCAACAACAAGTGGGACACAATCATGAAGTGGAACGACATTTATTGGATATTTCAAACTTTTTTAACAAATCAAAAACTGAAAAATTGGGCGTGCAAAATTATTCAGCCCCTTTACTTTCAGTGCAGCAAACTCTCTCCAGAAGTTCAGTGAGGATCTCTGAATGATCCAATGTTGACCTAAATGACTAATGATGATAAATACAATCCACCTGTGTGTAATCAAGTCTCCGTGTAAATGTACCTGCACTGTGATCTCAGAGGTCCGTTAAAAGCGTAGAGAGCATCATGAAGAACAAGGAACACACCAGGCAGGTCCGAGATACTGTTGTGAAGAAGTTTAAAGCCGGATTTGGATACAAAAATATTTCCCAAGCTTTAAACATCCCAAGGAGCACTGTGCAAGCGATAATAAATCAAATCAAATCAAATTTTATTTGTCACACATACACATGGTTAGCAGATGTTAATGCGAGTGTAGCGAAATGCTTGTGCTTCTAGTTCCGACAATGCAGTAATAACCAACAAGTAATCTAACTAACAATTCCAAAACTACTGTCTTATACACAGTGTAAGGGGATAAAGAATATGTACATAAAGATATATGGATGAGTGATGGTACAGAGCAGCATAGGCAAGATACAGTAGATGGTATCGAGTACAGTATATACATATGAGATGAGTATGTAAACAAAGTGGCATAGTTAAAGTGGCCAGTGATACATGTATTACATAAGGATGCAGTAGATGATATAGAGTACAGTATATACGTATACATATGAGATGAATAATGTAGGGTATGTAAACATTATATTAGGTAGCATTGTTTAAAGTGGCTAGTGATATATTTTACTTTATTGATTCATTTCCCATCAATTCCCATTATTAAAGTGGCTGGAGTTGAGTCAATGTGTTGGCAGCAGCCACGCAATGTTAGTGATGGCTGTTTAACAGTCTGATGGCCTTGAGATAGAAGCTGTTTTTCAGTCTCTCGGTCCCAGCTTTGATGCACCTGTACTGACCTCGCCTTCTGGATGATAGCGGGGTGAACAGGCAGTGGCTCGGGTGGTTGTTGTCCTTGATGATCTTTATGGCCTTCCTGTAACATCGGGTGGTGTAGGTGTCCTGGAGGGCAGGTAGTTTGCCCCCGGTGATGCGTTGTGCAGACCTCACTACCCTCTGGAGAGCCTTACGGTTGTGGGCGGAGCAGTTGCCGTACCAGGCGGTGATACAGCCCGCCAGGATGCTCTCGATTGTGCATCTGTAGAAGTTTGTGAGTGCTTTTGGTGACAAGCCGAATTTCTTCAGCCTCCTGAGGTTGAAGAGGCGCTGCTGCGCCTTCTTCACGATGCTGTCTGTGTGAGTGGACCAATTCAGTTTGTCTGTGATGTGTATGCCGAGGAACTTAAAACTTACTACCCTCTCCACTACTGTTCCATCGATGTGGATAGGGGGGTGTTCCCTCTGCTGTTTCCTGAAGTCCACAATCATCTCCTTAGTTTTGTTGAGTGTGAGGTTATTTTCCTGACACCACACTCCGAGGGCCCTCACCTCCTCCCTGTAGGCCGTCTCGTCGTTGTTGGTAATCAAGCCTACCACTGTTGTGTCGTCCGCAAACTTGATGATTGAGTTGGAGGCGTGCGTGGCCACGCAGTCGTGGGTGAACAGGAGAGGGCTCAGAACGCACCCTTGTGGGGCCCCAGTGTTGAGGATCAGCGGGGTGGAGATGTTGTTGCCTACCCTCACCACCTGGGGGCGGCCCGTCAGGAAGTCCAGTACCCAGTTGCACAGGGCGGGGTTGAGACCCAGGGTCTCGAGCTTGATGATGAGCTTGGAGGGTACTATGGTGTTGAATGCCGAGCTGTAGTCGATGAACAGCATTCTCACATAGGTATTCCTCTTGTCCAGATGGGTTAGGGCAGTGTGCAGTGTGGTTGAGATTGCATCGTCTGTGGACCTATTTGGGCGGTAAGCAAATTGGAGTGGGTCTAGGGTGTCAGGTAGGGTGGAGGTGATATGGTCCTTGACTAGTCTCTCAAAGCACTTCATGATGACGGAAGTAAGGTAGTCGTTTAGCTCAGTTACCTTAGCTTTCTTGGGAACAGGAACAATGGTGGCCCTCTTGAAGCATGTGGGAACAGCAGACTGGTATAGGGATTGATTGAATATGTCCGTAAACACACCGGCCAGCTGGTCTGCGCATGCTCTGAGGGCGCGGCTGGGGATGCCGTCTGGGCCTGCAGCCTTGCGAGGGTTAACACGTTTAAATGTTTTACTCACCTCGGCTGCAGTGAAGGAGAGTCCGCATGTTTTCGTTGCAGGCCGTGTCAGTGGCACTGTATTGTCCTCAAAAAGTTATTTAGTCTGCCTGGGAGCAAGACATCCTGGTCCGTGACTGGGCTGGTTTTCTTCTTGTAGTCCGTGATTGACTGTAGACCCTGCCACATACCTCTTGTGTCTGAGCCGTTGAATTGAGATTCTACTTTGTCTCTATACTGACGCTTAGCTTGTTTGATAGCCTTGCGGAGGGAATAGCTGCACTGTTTGTATTCGGTCATGTTACCAGTCACCTTGCCCTGATTAAAAGCAGTGGTTCGCACTTTCAGTTTCACGCGAATGCTGCCATCAATCCACGGTTTCTGGTTAGGGAATGTTTTAATCGTTGCTATGGGAATGACATCTTCAACGCACGTTCTAATGAACTCGCACACCGAATCAGCGTATTCGTCAATGTTGTTATCTGACGCAATACGAAACATATCCCAGTCCACGAGATGGAAGCAGTCTTGGAGTGTGGAATCAGCTTGGTCGGACTCAGCGTGGGAGCTTCTTGTTTTAGTTTCTGTCTGTAGGCAGGGATCAGCAAAATGGAGTCATGGTCAGCTTTTCCGAAAGGAGGGCGGGGCAGGGCCTTATATGCGTTGCGGAAGTTAGAATAACAATGATCCAAGGTTTTTCCAGCCCTGGTTGCGCAATCGATATGCTGATACAATTTAGGGAGTCTTGTTTTCAGACTAGCCTTGTTAAAATCCCCAGCTATAATGAATGCAGCCTCAGGATGTATGGATTCCAGTTTACAAAGAGTCAAATAATGTTCGTTCAGAGCCATCGATGTGTCTGCTTGGGGGGGAATATATACGGCTGTGATTATAATCGAAGAGAATTCTCTTGGTAGATAATGCGGTCGACATTTGATTGTGAGGAATTCTAAATCGGGTGAACAGAAGGATTTGAGTTCCTGTATGTTTCTGTGATCACACCACGTCTCGTTAGCCATAAGGCATACGCCCCCGCCCCTCTTCTTACCAGAAAGATGTTTGTTTCTGTCGGCGCGATGCGTGGAGAAACCCGCTGGCTGCACCGCCTCCGATAGCGTCTCTCCAGTGAGCCATGTTTCCGTGAAGCAAAGAACGTTACAGTCTCTGATGTCCCTCTGGAATGCTACCCTTGCTCGGATTTCATCAACCTTGTTGTCAAGAGACTGGACATTGGCGAGAAGAATGCTAGGGAGTGGTGCACGATGTGCCCGTCTCCGGAGTCTGACCAGAAGACCGCCTCGTTTCCCTCTTTTACGGAGTCGTTTTTTTGGGTCGCCGGCTGGGATCCATTCCGTTGTCCTGGTTGAAAGGCAGAACACAGAATCCGCTTCACGAAAATCATATTCTTGGTTGTACTGATGGTGAGTTGACGCTGATCTTATATTCAGTAGTTCTTCTCGACTGTATGTAATGAAACCTAAGATGACCTGGGGTACTAATGTAAGAAATAACACGTAAAAAAACAAAAAACTGCATAGTTTCCTAGGAACACGAAGCGAGGCGGCCATCTCTGTCGGCGCCCATCTCTGTCGGCGCCATGGCAACGATATATATAATATTGAAATGGAAGGAGTATCAGACCACTGCAAATCTACCAAGACCTGGCCGTCCCTCTAAACTTTCAGCTCATACAAGGAGAAGACTGATCAGAGATGCAGCCAAGAGGCCCATGATCACTCTGGATGAACTGCAGAGATCTACAGCTGAGGTGGGAGACTCTGTCCATAGGACAACAATCAGTCGTATATTGCACAAATCTGGCCTTTATGGAAGAGTGTTAAGAAGAAAGCCATTACTTAAAGATATCCATAAAAAGTGTCGTTTGAAGTTTGCCACAAGCCACCTGGGAGACACACCAAACATGTGGAAGAAGGTGCTCTGGTCAGATGAAACCAAAATTGAACTTTTTGGCAACAATGCAAAACATTATGTTTGGCGTAAAAGCAACACAGCTCATCACCCTGAACACACCATCCCCACTGTCAAACATGGTGGTGGCAGCATCATGGTTTGGGCCTGCTTTTCTTCAGCAGGGACAGGGAAGATGGTTAAAATTGATGGGAAGATGGATGGAGCCAAATGCAGGACCATTCTGGAAGAAAACCTGATGGAGTCTGCAAAAGACCTGAGACTGGGACGGAGATTTGTCTTCCAACAAGACAATGATCCAAAACATAAAGCAAAATCTACAATGGAATGGTTCAAAAATAAACATATCCAGGTGTTAGAATGGCCAAGTCAAAGTCCAGACCTGAATCCAATCGAGAATCTGTGGAAAGAACTGAAAACTGCTGTTCACAAATGGTCTCCATCCAAACTCACTGAGCTCGAGCTGTTTTGCAAGGAGGAATGGGAAAAAATTTCAGTCTCTCGATGTGCAAAACTGACATACCCCAAGCGACTTACAGCTGTAATCACAGCAAAAGGTGGCGTTACAAAGTATTAACTTAAGGGTGCTGAATAATTTTGCACGCCCAATTTTTCAGTTTTTGATCTGTTAAAAAAGTTTGAAATATCCAATAAATGTCGTTCCACTTCATGATTGTGTCCCACTTGTTGTTGATTCTTCACAAAAAAATACAGTTTTATATCTTTATGTTTGAAGCCTGAAATGTGGCAAAAGGTCGCAAAGTTCAAGGGGGCCGAATACTTTCGCAAGGCACTGTATATATATATATACTGCTCACAAAAATAAAGGGAATGTAACTCCAAGTTAATCACACTTCTGTGAAATCAAACTGTCCACTGATTGACCATAAATTTCACATGCTGTTGTGCAAATGGAATAGACAACAGGTGGAAATTATAGGCAATTGGCAAGACACCCCCAATAAAGGAGTGGTTCTGCAGGTGGTGACTACAGACCACTTCTCAGTTCCTATGCTTCCTGGCTGATCTTTTGGTTACTCTTGAATGCTGGCGGTGCTTTCACTCTAGTGGTAGCATGAGACGGAGTCTACAACCCACACAAGTGGCTCAGGTAGTGCAGCTCATCCAGGATGGCACATCAATGCGAGCTGTGGCAAGAAGGTTTGCTGTGTCTGTCAGCGTAGTGTCCAGAGCATGGAGGCGCTACCAGGAGACAGGCCAGTACATCAGGAGACGTGGAGTAGGCCGTAGGAGGGCAACAACCCAGCAGCAGGACCATTACCTCCGCCTTTGTGCAAGGAGGAGCACGAGGAGCACTGCCAGAGCCCTGCAAAATTACCTCCAGCCGGCCACAAATGTGCATGTGTCTGCTCAAATGGTCAGAAACAGACTCCATGAGGGTGGTATGAGGGCCCGACGTCCACAGGTGGGGGTTGTGCTTACAGCCCAACACCGTGCAGGACGTTTGGCATTTGCCAGAGAACACCAAGATTGGCAAATTCGCCACTGGCGCCCTGTGCTCTTCACAGATGAAAGCAGGTTCACACTGAGCACATGTGACAGACGTGACAGTCTGGAGACGCCGTGGAGAACGTTCTGCTGCCTGCAACATCCTCCAGCATGACCGGTTTGGCGGTGGGTCAGTCATGGTGTGGGGTGAGGGGCCGCACAGCCCTCCATGTGCTCGCCAGAGGTAGCCTGACTGCCATTAGGTACCGAGATGAGATCCTCAGACCCCTTGTGAGACCATATGCTGGTGCGGTTGGCCCTGGGTTCCTCCTAATGCAAGACGATGCTAGACCTCATGTGGCTGGAGTGTGTCAGCAGTTCCTGCAAGAGGAAGGCATTGATGCTATGGACTGGCCCGCCCGTTCCCCAGACCTGAATCCAATTGAGCACATCTGGGACATCATGTCTCGCTCCATCCACCAACGCCACGTTGCACCACAGACTGTCCAGGAGTTGGCGGATGCTTTAGTCCAGGTCTGGGAGGAGATCCCTCAGGAGACCATCCGCCACCTCATCAGGAGCATGTCCAGGCGTTGTAGGGAGCTCATACAGGCAAGTGGAGGCCACACACACTACTGAGCCTCATTTTGACTTGTTTTAAGGACATTACATTAAAGTTGGATCAGCCTGTAGTGTGGTTTTCCACTTTAATTTTGAGTGTGACTCCAAATCCAGACCTCCATGGGTTGATAAATTTGATTTCCATTGATAATTTTTGTGTGATTTTGTTGTCAGCACATTCAACTATGTAAAGACAAGAGTATTTAATAAGAACATTTCATTCATTCAGATCTAGGGTGTGTTATTTTAGTGTTCCCTTTATTTTTTTGAACAGTGTGTGTGTGTGTATGTATATATATATATATATATATATATATATATATATATATATATATATATATATATATATATATATATATATATATATATATATATATATGTGTGTATGTACAGTTGAAGTTGGAAGTTTACATACACTTAAGTTGGAGTCATATAAACTAATTTTTCAACCACTCCACAAATTTCTTGTTAACAAACTATAGTTTTGGCAAGTGGTTAGGACATCTACTTTGTGCGTGACATAAGTCATTTTTCCAACAATTGTTTACAGACAGATTATTTCACTTTATCACAATTCCAGTGGGTCCAAGTTTACATACACTAAGTTGACTGTGCCTTCAAACAGCTTGGAAAATTCCAGAAAATGATGTCATGGCTTTAGAAGCTTCTGATAGGCTAATTGACATCAATTGTAGGTGTACCTATGGATGTATTTCAAGATCAACCTTAAACGCAGTGCCTCTTTGCTTGACATCATGGGAAAATCAAAAAAAATCAGTCAAGACCTCAGAAACTAAATTATAGACCTCCACAAATCTGGTTCATCCTCATTCTTAAAATAAAGTAACGTTTACATACACCTTAGCCAAATACATTTAAACTCAGTTTTTCATCATTCCTGACATTTAATCCTAGTAAAAATTCCCTGTTTTAGTGTATGTAAACTTCTGACCCACTGGAATTGTGATAAAGTGAATTATAAGTGAAATAATCTGTCTGAAATAATTCGTAACAATCGGTGTGTGTTTATGTATGTATGCATGCATGCATACTCAGCAAAAAAATAAGTCCTCTCACTGTCAACTGCTTTTATTTTCAGTATTTTAACATGTATAAATATTTGTATGAACATAACAAGTTTCAACAACTGAGACATAAACTGAACAAGTTCCACAGACATGTGACTAACAGAAATGGAATAATGTGTCCCTGAACAAAAGCGGGGTCAAAATCAAAAGTAACAGTCAGTATCTGGTGTGGCCACCAGCTGCATTATGTACTGCAGTGCATCTCCACCTCATGGACTGCACCAGATTTGCTAGTTCTTGCTGTGAGATGTTACCCCACTCTTCCACCAAGGCACCTGCAAGTTCCCGGACATTTCTGGGGGGAATGGGCCTAACCCTCACCCTCCGATCCAACAGGTCCCAGACATGCTCAATGGGATTGAGATCCGGGCTCTTCGCAGGCCATGGCAGAACATTGACATTCCTGTCTTGCAGGAAATCACACACAGAATGAGCAGTATGGCTGGTGGCATTGTCATGGTGGAGGGTCATGTCAGGATGAGTCTGCAGGAAGGGTACCACATGAGTGAGGAGGATGTCTTCCCTGTAATGCACTGCGTTGAGATTTCCTGCAATGACAACAAGCTCAGTCCAATGATGTTGTGACACACCGCCCTAGACCATGACGGACCCTCCACCTCCAAATCGATCCCGTTCCAGAGTACAGGCCTCGGTGTAACGCTCATTCCTTCGACGATAAATGCGAATTGGACCATTACCTCCGGTTGAGACAAAACCTTGACTCGTCAGTGAAGAGCCCTTTTTGCCAGTCCTGTCTGGTCCAGCGAGGGTGGGTTTGTGCCCATAGGCAACGTTGTTGCCGGTGATGTCTGGTGAGGACCTGCCTTGCAACAGGCCTACAAACCCTCAGTCCAGCCTCTCTCTGCTTATTGCGGACAGTCTGAGCATTGATGGAGGGATTGTGCGTTCCTGGTGTAACTCGGGCAGTTGTTGTTGCCAACCTATACCTGTCCCGCAGGTGTGATGTTCGGATGTATTGATCCTGTGCAGGTGTTGTTACACGTGGTCTGCCACTGCGAGAACGATCAGCTGTCCGTCTTGTCTCCCTGTAGCATTGTCTTAGGCGTCTCACAGTACAGACATTGCAATTTTTTGCCCTGGCCACATCTGCAGTCCTTATGCCTCCTTGCAGCATGCCTAAGGCACGTTCACGCAGATGAGCAGGGACCCTGGGCATCTTTCTTTTGGTGTTTTCAGAGTCAGTAGAAAGGCCTCTTTGGTGTCCTAAGTTTTCATAACTGTGACCTTAATTGCCACCCGTTCCACAGGTGCATGTTCGTTAATTGTTTATGGTTCATCGAACAAGCATGGGGAACAGTGTTTAAACCCTTTGCAATAAAGATCTGTGGAGTTATTTGGATTTTTACCAATTATCTTTGAAAGACAGGGTCTTGAAAAAGAGACGTTTATTTTTTTGCTGAGTGTATGTGTGTGTGGTATGTATGTGTGTGTGTGTGGTATGTATGTGTATGTATACATACATTTATGTATACATTCATACATACATGCATGCATACATACATACATACATACATACATGCATGCATACATACATACATACATACATACATACATACATACATGCATACATACATACATGCATGCATACATACATACATACATACATGCATGCATTCAGTTGAAGTCGGAAGTTTACACACATCTTAGCCAAATACATTTAAACTCAGTCCTGACATTTAATCCTAGTAAGAATTCCCTGTCTTAGGTCAGTTAGAATCGTCAGTTTATTTTAAGAATGTGAAATGTCAGAATAATTGTAGAGTGCATGATTTATTTAATCTTTTATTTCTTTCATCACATCCTCAGTGGGTCAGAAGTTTGCATACACTCAATTATTATTTGGTAGCATTGCCTTTAAATTGTTTAACTTGGGTCAAACTTTTCGGGTAGCCTTCCTTCCACAAGCTTCCCACAATAAGTTGGTTGATTCTGGCCCATTCCTCCTGACAGAGCTGGTGTAATTGAGTCAGGTTTGTAGACCTCCTTGCTCGCACACGCCTTTTCAGTTCTGTCCACAAATTTTCTATAGGATTGAGGTCAGGACTTTGTGATGGCCACTCCAATACCTTGACTTTGTTGTCCTTAAGCCATTTTGCCACAACTTTGGAAGTATGCTTGTGGTCATTGTCCATTTGGAAGACCCATTTGCGACCACAATTTAACTTCCTGACTGATATCTTGAGATGTTGCTTCAATATATCCACATAAGTTTCCTACCTCATGATGCCATATATTTTGTGAAGTGTACCAGTCCCTCCTGCAGCAAAGCACCCCCACAACATGATGCTGCCACTTCCGTGCTTGACGGTGGGGATGGTGTTCTTCTGCTTGCAAGCCTCCCCCTTTTCCTCCAAACATAACGATGGTCATTATGGCCAAACAGTTCTATTTTTGTTTCCTCAGACCAGAGGATATTTCTCCCAAAAGTACGATTTTTTTTGTCCACGTACAGTTGCAAACTGTAGTCTGGCATTTTTATGGTGGTTTTGGAGCAGTGGCTTCTTCCTCGCTGAGCGGCCTTTCAGGTTATGTCGATATAGGACTCGTTTTACTGTGGATATAGATAGTTTTGTGCCTGTTTCCTCCAGCATCTTCACAAGGTCCTTTTCTGTTGTTCTGGGATTGATTTGCACTTTTTGCACCAAACTACGTTCTTCTCTAGGAGACAGAACGCGTCTCCTTCCTGAGCGGTATGACGGCTGCGTGGTCCCATGGTGTTTAATATTTGCATACTATTGTTTGTACAGATGAATGTGGTACCTCCAGGTGTTTGGAAATTGCTCCCAAGGACAAACCAGACTTGTGGAGGTCTACAATTTTTTTTTCTGAGGTCTTGTCTGATTTCTTTTGATTTTCCCATGATGTCAAGCAAAGAGGCACTGAGTTTGAAGGTAGGCATTGAAATACATCCACAGGTACACCTCCAATTGACTCAAATGATGTCAATTAGCATACCAGAGGCTTCTAAAGCTATGCCATAATTTTCTGGAATTTTCCAAGCTGTTTAAAAGCTCAGTCAACTTAGTGTATGTAAACTTTTGACCCACTACTCTCTGTCTCGCTCTCTTACTCTCTCTCTTACTGTCTCTGTCTCTCTCTCAAGTGTTTTTATTTTTTCTGTTTTCTACATTGTAGAATAATATTGAAGACGTCAACACTATGAAATAACACATATGGAATCATGCAGTAACCGAATTTGAGATTCTTCAAAGTAGCTACCCTTTGCCCTGTTGACAGCTTCACACTCTTGGCATTCTCTCAAGCAGCTTCATGAGGTAGTCACCTGGAATGCATTTCAATTAACAGGTGTGCCTTGTTAATTTGTAGAATTTTTTTCCCTTAATGCATTTGAACTTTTGACTGGTACTGTGTGTGTGCATATGAGTTATAATGGGCTTTTAGACCTCAACTAACCTCACACAGTAACATTTACTACCTACAGAGATTCCTGGAAATAGGAAATGTCTTGTAAATAATTTTCTCTTGCGATGGTAGCTGTGCGTCTCTCTCTTTTTCAAGAGCGCCGTTGTGTATTTTCCCTCTCGTTTTGGTAACTTTGGTATTGTGAGAGGGTCTCTGTGTCTCTCAGTCAATGTTGTTGGGAATGTGAATGAGTCTCCTGTGCTCATTGTGCAGTCTGCTCAGCTGGGCAGAGGATGTAGCACCAACACAATGCAGCCCCTTGATCCCTGGTGATGCTGCCTGGGTTCATCCAGGACTACACTGCTAACTAACTAGCTGGCAGCAGGAGCAGTGAGGGAACAGCACCACCATATCAATACCTACAACTCAATATTCACCCAAACTGGTTTTAATGTTTAATGTAACAAGCAATGTTTTCCCTGCATGAGCATATGTTAAGGTTGGGCGATCTTACAATATCGACGATAATTGACAGCCATCTTCGATGGCGACGACATCGTTATGTTCAATAAGTACGTTATATAGCCTACAGAACACAAGAGCCAGACAGAGCGAAGAATTCCACCAAAGCAGCTCCGAATGTCTAGTCAGAAAATATTGTTTCTCTGTTGGATGCATGGGCATTAGGCTATAGCCTAAACATTTTAAAGCATTTTTTGTTAATAACAGAGACTCCTTAACTATATTGACTAGCTGCTTAATGAAAAATGTAGCCTATATTCTCTTCTCTCTCAATTCGATAGGCTATATGAATATGACAGAAGGCTACACTTCATCGTTTTATGCATGGATTTCCCCCGATCAAACAATGAATCTAATGGAGTTCTAAGTTATTTGAATAGCCTAAAAACACAAGGTAGCCAGGGGACGAATAATGAGAGAGAAAAAGCTATATCAGTAGCCTGTAGAAAAACCGAATGACAAGTTCAATCAAATTGAAGCTTATTAAGAAAGAAGTGATCCGTGCGGGCCCGGGAAAAACCCTCCATGTGAGGTTGAAAACAAAATGGCCAATAAATCATCCTCCTACTAGGCATATCATACAAGTTACAGTTATGAACAGTAGCTTATAGTCTAAATATTCTAACCCACGAAGGTGTTGTCCTAAAGTTGTGGCTTTCAAGAGTAACAAGAATGAAAGTCTCTATAGCATAGGCTATTCTCAATCATAGCTTTATGAGAGAGAGAACAAACCATATTGTTTATTTTTCTATTATTTTATGAGGCAAATAAAGCAATTATTATCCAGTTCTGAAGACGGTAGACTACTTCTATCCAGCCCATGATGGAGACCTATAACCTAGCTCACTACGGATAGTCACTACTCCACCAGGTGCGCCCCACACACACACACACACACACACACACACACACACACACACACACACACACACACACACACACACACAAACTCTGTTCTTCTCCACCAGAAAGGAATGTTAGAAAAGATTTGCTTGTGCTTAGCCTCTGCCCAGGCTTTCATCATAAACTGATTCGTCCAGTTGCATTTGTATGCATCACAATTTTGTATGGGTACATAATCACGATAGGACAAAGGTTAACATCACCCAACCCTAGTATACAGCGATCTAAACCGAATGAGCACTGAAATGAGATTACTGCCATAGAGGTAGAGGGTGCTGTTCACAAGAGAACTACTGGAGCTGATACTTAGCTCCAGCTTGCGGGTTATTCATGGACTACAGTAATGGCCGGCGAACATCTGTAGCGTGTTTATGTGTGAAGAGATCTAACTAGACGTGTGTGTGCGATGGTGTTTGTAGGTGTTGGGGTGCTGAGCGGGCAGCTGTATGCGGCGGGGGGCCACGACGGGCCCCTGGTGAGGAAGAGTGTGGAGGTGTACGATCCCCCTAGTAACACCTGGAAACAAGTGTGCGACATGAACATGTGTCGGAGGAACGCCGGTAAGTAGCCTAACACACACACACACACACACACACACACACACTAGAGACCATGAAATGCAGAATATTTGGCCATAGTGTGTGTGCGTGTCTCTAACCTCTCCCCCGTGTTCGTGCAGGAGTGTGCGCCATAAACGGCCTGCTGTATGTGATCGGAGGAGACGACGGCTCGTGTAACCTCTCCTCAGTGGAGTATTACAACCCTGCCACAGACAAGTGGAGCCTCATCCCCACCAACATGAGCAACGGCCGAAGCTATGCAGGTAACCTTTCACCTTTGACCTTTCATACCCCCTATTCAAATGCTTGTCCATGCATCCAAACTCGGGACCTTCTGATCTGAAGAATTAAGTCCTCTGTTATCTCCCCGTACAGGTGTATCCGTCATAGACAAGCCTTTATGACTATCAGCCCCCGACTACAGGACCCCACAGCCACACGCAGCAGCCAAAGGGAGCCACTCTGATGCGCACACGGACGTCTGATTTCACGGTCAACTCCTTGAAGCAACACTAGCTTGACAGGTGGCTCTGAGCATGAGCCTGGGCTGCCATAGAAAGAGAGGAGGAGAGGGAGAAAGAGAGCGGGGGGAACATTGGCTTCCATGGTCAAAGTGACCCCAAGACTCAACAATGCTGCCTGAAGCAGAGTGTCTTAAGACTGGATGCCAATGTGTTGGGCCAAGCAGGGCTGGAAGGAGACTGTTGTCCTGCAGACTCACAGGGGCCAATTTAGCTAGATTAGTATTAGGAGGGCCACACTCTCCTCATACTCCTTTACAACTGAACAGAGAGGGAGAATAAACTGGCCTTTTTTTAAAGGGATAGACTAAATGAGCTATGACCAAGAAGAAGGTTGTTGATTGGCCGAGGAAACGACACTGTGGCCAACAGAGGCCTCTCAAACCAACCATGGGCTCTTGCTATGCCATGTCGTGTTACTGCTGTAGAAATGCACGGATGATCATCAGGTCAGTCAGTCAGTCTGTCTGTTCTCTACTGGAGAGCCATGGGTGGACTGCAGACTCCAGGGTGCTGCCCACAGGCTCTCTCACTGTCTGCAGCCTGAGTGGGTCCTCTCTTTTAAATACCACCTGAGATAATTGTCGGAGGAACTCAAGACAGACTTGGAGGACCAACCTGGACCAGCATTCACCGGGAGCCACATGCCTCAAATGCATACCATTTCCAATTTGGAATCGATCATGTTTTTTTCCCTCATATTGGAATTGGGCACAATGGGGGACCATGTTAATGTGGTGTTTTAAATGCACTGTAGATACATATTTGCAAAGTGATAAGCCAATATGCTGTCAGTCTTGACTTGGCTTACTTGATGTGCCATAATGCTCTCTCATACTGTATTTGAGTGTTTGTTTGCAAACCTTTTGTATCTGAAGGATATGTGCCAAATTGACACAAAAACATTAGACAATGGACATCATGTCCAAGAATGAATGCAATAGCACTTTTTTTGTATTGTATAAAGCTAATTTCCTGTAACATAACCAAAAGACTACTGTACAACTTCTGCATCAGGCACGATAATTATGGTTAACATTATTCCAAGCTCAACACATCTTTTACCAGGGTTGGGTTCAATTTCATTTTAGCTCTCATCAATTCAGGAAGTGAATTTTAAATTCAGTTTATGAATTGGAAATGTGAAATTAGAATAAACTAAGGCACTTTTCAATGAATCGCTTGACTTGAAATGGAATTGACCCCTACTGTCTTTTTCTACTCCTCGCATATAATATCATTTTGTTCAGAGATTCTGGTATTTCTGATTGAAATTACTCTATTTACTGCACAATCCATAGGTTTACTATGGTTGTACTTAGCCACACCAGAGCGATGTTGAAATATGCAGGACATAGGCAACTTGTATAATATTAAGTATATTATATCAAGATCGGTGAACTATTTTCTAAAGTTTCTTTTATTGTGGATATTAAATTATAGTAAATATCATTTTTAATGAGCATTTGTTGTGTGTACTATGGCCACCTAGAATCCCTTTGAGCATTTTTCTTCTCGCATGTTCAAGAAGTGGATACATGGTTACCGTGGGTACATTGATCATTATAATGTATAGAACATCCGCCTCTCATCATAACATATAGCCTAACCAGGCTTTTTAATTCACTTGGACTATGCAGCTGACTATGTGAGCCACCATTGTAAGATGGCATTAAGAGGGTGGATGAGAGAAGATGTATTTGTGACATCTTTTTATTTTATTTAACCAGGCAAGTCAGTTCAGAACAACTTCTTATTTACAATTACATCTGTTGTCAGGGAATGCCATTAACAGCCATGTTCGTGGCCTTGTACATTAGATTTCAGGCCACTCGTGACCCGGAATGTAGGGATAATCTCTCCATTGGTGGTAATGATAAAACTTAAAACATTTCTACTAGCTTGTCACACATCACTGACAATTCCAGACTGCATCCTCCTTAACTTCTCACAGCTGAGTCACAGGGTCCCATGTTTGAGCTGGACCACTCAGGGATCTGCACTGAGCCAGCCTAAGGACACCAGCCTAGATCTACAGACCATGAGTGTCCAAAACCCTGCATGGACCGACTGTGTCCATTCCGCCTGACAGTCTTCATATGCCTTCGGCTGCTCAGTTTATGACTGACAAAAATGGCCTTTCATTTTAAGTGGGGCCTTGAATCATTGTCTGTGCTGAACATGAACACAAGACTGGTAGGGACTGTGCGTTAGTATAAATAGCTATATGAATTAAAACATATGGATTTGGTGTCATTCTTTTTATGATATATAATTCAACAATGATATATGTATCCATTAAAAGAGCATGGCACACTAGCATGTTGAAACACCAAAGTTGTGTGCTCCATCCCCACAGGGATCAAATATACATACTAGGGTTAGGGTTAGAGCAGTCTTTGTAATTGTATTTTAAAATCATCGCTGTATATCTAATAAATCACTGTTTATTAAAATAACTCCAATTCATTTATATGTATTTTCCTGAGCCTCCTTTGGCCCCTTAAAATGCTCAGTCTGATTGTGTGGGTGTTAGGAAACAAATTTGAAGATACTTACATACACAGCCCTGATTGGCTGGTAGGATGGTCTAGAACCCACCCTCTTACCCAGACGACCAGTCATTGTTCTTTTATAATCAAATCACATTTTTAAGTTATGATTGTGGGCCAAAAGTTCCATCACACCTGAACAGGCTGAAATTCCAGGCTTAAAAAAAAAAAAACAGTTCTTACACAAAAAGGGTATTATCATTGTTTGCGCAATTTCAGTGTTATTTCAACCCCATAATGTGTACATATCATAAATTAGGGTCAGGGAGGGTTGAGCTGGGGTGTGGACATGACGTTAGGGTTATGGCTAAGTTTAGGGTCAGGGTTCACGTCCTGTGTGGACATACATTTAAGGTTAGGTTTGAGGATATGAAACGTGGGTTAGGGTTAACTTTTGCAGTTGGTAGTTTGAGCTGGGGTGGATTCATTACGTCAGTTCTGTTGCAAAAAGTTTACAACAGAAACTGTTTACTCCAAATGGAAAACTAATTTCTATTGGACAAATTCAGCTAAGTCCCTTCCTGTTTTGTTCCATTTGCTGTTCGCTTCTTAAATGGTAAACAGTTTTCATTGCAAGTGGTAATGAATACACCACAGCTATTGACCATCTAGGCAGACTCTTCAAAGAAAGAGGCCCTCTCAAACTTTCATATAATCTCATAATTTTGTTTTGAAAGTGTTGCTCACGAGCCAAAAGTGGTCCCCGTTTGTGTACTACATGTTTTAATTTTGCAATTCATTTATGTTATGAATTTATTGCGCTTAAGCTCCCGAAGGCATGTTTTAAGCGTTACCAAAGCTCTTCATAAAGTGTGGTGTTACCTAAGTGTTAGTGTTGGCTGTGAACACTAGAGGGCAGCAGTAACAAAACGAAAAATACATGGCCATGCTCATTCTAGAAGTGTGTGAAAGCCAGGCAATGAAATATGTTTTTTGGGGGCTCAGGGAATCATTGACCATTCACTAAATCTTGTTAAAGATGCACATAATAAAGCCTAAAGATGGTCTGCTGATCAACATGTGCTATGGCAATTCAGGTGCCCATGAAGATGGATTTATGTGTATAGGGTGTAATATATCACTGTTTGGGTTTGTTCCAACTGCGGCTTCGCGTGCTGACCTCTGTTCTTTGCAGATTCAGGATTTTTTTTCTACTCTTATTCTGCCGGGTCATGGTCAGCCCGCCCTCACAACCATCTCTGTCCTCCATGAAAACGCATTCACCAGACTCAACTGCAAACCACCTAGCTAGTTATTGCATGCATACTGGGCGATATTGGGTGCAGTATACTTTGACATACATGAGCTATATTGACTTGTATTTCAATTGTGCATCTGGTTTAAGTAACCTTTCCCATTAGTTTGAAGACAACTTCAGCATGAGGCATGTAAATTACAAGATTTGTATATATTTTTTAAATTTCATTTTAATATACATTATTACTGATTGTACTTTATTATAATGTGTAAATGAAGGAAAACAAGCATTCACAAAAACATTTATAGATACATATATACATATATATATATATATATATATATATATATATATATATATATATAGATGTAAAACACAGCTCCACATACAGATAGGGAGGCTCTGTGAGCCAGTGGCTGATCGGCTAGTCAGTTGATGCAACCTGCCACCGGCTCCATGGGCCAGAAAAACAAACATGCGTGGGATGGCATGGGGCTATGAACAGGGTCAGTGTACATCCCTGTGGGCTTCACATGATTTTTACCACTTGTTGCAGGCACAACACAAAATGAGAGTTAAAAAAGCCCTTAAATTTGACATGGAAATAAAAAAAATTATCGACCAATTTCACATTTATTTTCTTTTAAAATAATACAAATTGGAATGTTTGGTCCAAATATACCTCGATCATTGTCACCACATTGATAATCTCTTCTCATTTGGTTAAAGCAGTGCCCCAGAAAACATTATGGTGACAACAAGTGGTAAAAATGCTGGTTTAGCAGACAGAAAACTGAGTCGCGTTGGAACTCTCACAGCAGTTAGTCAAGTGACAGTTTCATGGGTTGGTCTGCAAGGTAAAAAAAAAAAAAAAACAGCAGACCAAGTTAGTCCCATTAATATAGATTAAACATTAATCAGCCAATATACTCAGAAAATGCACATCGTGGGTTAACAAGGCCCCACATTCCATTGATGCTCATTTATTGCTTCATCTTCATGGCACAAAAATAGAAACAATACAAATCTTTGCCATGCAAGCGAACTACTGAGACTAGCTTATACAAAACAAAAACACAGCAGATTATTAGCCAATACAGAGGTACTACACTGTATAGATGTATTAGTGAGGGGCACATTTTTTAAAATACACAATAATGGTAATAAAAAACACATTCTCAAGTTTGAACATCACAGAAATTGAAACAAGGGGCCAAATGTGTTAGAAATAATTTAAATTCTGACATTCATCCTTCAGATATAAGTAGTGCTTCTAAAACAAGGAACAAATAGACAAACAAAACAAGGGCTGCATTCTCAGAATGCTGTGCAAATAACTTCTAGAACCTCCCCACACTGTCCACCCATACATACACCACACCCTGCCAACTCAAACAAAGGTTACATGACTTGGTTTTGACCCAGTGAGGGACCAAGGCAAAACTCTTGGTTCAGCGCAAACATCCTTCAGGCAAAATTAGATTCTCTATATTCTTGGTGTGTTGGTCTGACTGACAATATACTCCATTATTCCACCTCCTGAAGCAGATGCAGATCCTTACAGTTGGTGCCACTGATGGTGCCTTCCCATTCCGAAACAAGCAAAACAGCATTAATTCCCCTCCCCACCCTAATGTGCAGAGACATTTAGTCTAAAACATCAAATGTTTTTTTGTATTTTATTGCCAGGACTAGAACTAGTCAACTGAACAGACGAAAGGTCGTTGCTCCACTCGACAAAACCAAGCAGGAGTTTTCAAGTCCAGAGAGCTTCTGAAGGATAGTGATGTAATGCTGCCACTGGGCTGCCTGCTAGTTTAGCTAGGGGTCAAAGGCTAGGATCAATGACCATTAAGGAGTGGCAGGCGACAGCACTCCGAGGCGGCATTATGCCGACAGACCAGACGCACCTCATTCCAAATATGCAAAACTTGGACTCTGTTGTTATTGTATGTGACCTTTATATTGAAGCCCAGAAGAGCTTTCGGGCTCTAGAGACATCAATACGTTGACCCTTGACGTAAATTGTCAGGGGTCAAGGTGCTGTTGGTTCTGCTTGGCCGTGGTAAAGCCTTCTCAGAGCCCTGTGGTCAGACAACTTCCCCAGGACCTGACAATGACCTGGCTCTACATTGCCTGGTCAAACACTCTGGCTCACTATGGGACATATCCCATAATGAAAAATAGACATTTACCAACCAACCAACACCCAGCGAGAGAGAGACCCTTAGCACCAGAGAAAACATGTACAGCAATAGCCTGACATTGTGTGACTCTAGATTGAAGGAATGTAGCTCTTTTGCAGTGGGTCAGTGATTGCTAACCAAGGACACATTGAACTTTTGGTGCAACAACATACAGTAGCTAGACGTTGTGACAAGTTGTTACAAGCCAGGAAGTCAGCTGATCCTGTCCTCGGCTCGATTTGGGAACTTCCCTTTGAGACACCGTCCTGCGTACTGAAGTGGAACCTTAGACGAAGACGCCTAGTTCACCTCACACTGGACATGGGATGCATGACAACTCTTTTAGCTGCTGTTCACATTCCCCAGTGACTAAAAGGAGATTATGACATGAGGACTGTTTGTCATCTTAACCTGGGCACAGGGCTGACCGGACCTCCAGACTGACTGGCAGCCAAATGGCGATAACTTATCTATGGCTGTCCTCAAGAAGCCGGATGGTCCACCCGACCACTGTCCATCAGCACACACACACACACACCACTGGGGGTTAAATACTGGCTGTGTGGCAGTAGGGTGTTGGTCAACATACCCGGTTGTATAACTGGGCACCTGGGAGTGTCTGTCTGCCATACTAAGAAGTGGTCCACTGACTGTAGGATGGAACGCTAGTTTAAAGTCCATTGAACAGGGCTAGGAACCGTCCATCACGCCCTAACATCGCCATATGCTGTATTTAGCATAATACTGATGAGGTTGAAACTACCTTAGCTTTAATCTCACAACCCATCCACCACCCCCCATTCTGGACACCTTGCACAAAGAGCCACTCCGCAACTGAACTTTAACGCGTAGAAAACAAAAATATCGATTGAAAATAAGTCAAGCAGTCTAGCTTTATTGCCAGAAAATGGAGACGGTTAAGGTACAGGAACACTAAGTGATACACCTAACTGGCTGTCCTGCCCACCTGGTGTGCCAAAACTCCTTTCAGTGACGACTGATGATCCAAATATTTGAAAAAAAAACTAAGAGAAAGGAACAGCACAACCAGTCCCAGCTGATAAAACTCACTCTAGTTTCCATTGTGGCAAAGGGAATGGAACACCACACTAACTCAGTAAGATTATTTTCAAACCCAAGAAGGAATTACTCTCCATTCAAGAAAAACAACATACTTTAACATAGAAACATTTGTGTGTACATATTGATTTACAAGAACACACACACAGTAATGATTTTTTTTCTCTCTCTCCCAAAAACTCACTCAGACCAAACACAAAAGCGTCCCAGTGTTGAAGGATGAAGATGGAGTTCGGGCAACTGAATCCATGCGAGTCTGAATGTCTGAAAAAGGATGACCAGTCTCCTCGCTCCAAGGGAGGGAGAGTTCAGTTTGTTACGTCTAAACAGGTGGCCAGGTGACTAAAATGTGCTACAAAACAGAGCTCCTGTCCTCTCCAATATGATTTCTCAGTATGAGAAACTACCGTATATGAAAAGTTCAGGGGGGGGCTACAAGAAAAACAAAACTAATGAGGAAAGGGGGAACTCCTCCGAATGAAACTGACAGAAAGAAGTTTAAAAAAAAAAGGTGTGTGTTGAGTCTTGACTGGTGGAATGAAGATGTGACTCTTCTCCCTCAGAGTCCCCAGTGAGGACCCCTTGACTGTACATGAGCTGGCGGTGGTAGTAACAGATGGGTTGTGGTGGTGAGACAGCGGCGGGACATGTGGCTGACATGCCTTCCCTCAGCGGTGCAGGTAGGGGGAGGGGTATGGGCCATGTAGGGGTGACATGTATGCCCGGGGTGAGGCAGTTGACCCTCTGTGTCCGGTGGGATGAAGGGAGGGAAGCAGGGTGAACGCTCCCTCTCTAGATGGACTTGGACGAGTCCTGCTTGCTGATGAGCACCTCCAGCAGACGCAGTTTGGCCTTGATCCGTTTATACTCTTTGTATTCATCCATCATGGGGAGCCTGTCCTCCTTCTGGACATTCCTGTAGAGGGAGAGCGAGAAGGTCTGAGACACCAGTTGGATACGGGCCCGTTCACTGCATCCCAATGGGTTGCACAATCATAAACAAAACAAGCAGTTGTTCTAAATAAGTTAGGATCAAACAGGGCTCCTGTCTGAGACCACTCAACCAATCATCTCAAGCTCTTCCTCTGTCACCAAGACTGTTGTTGACGCAGGTGCTAAAGCTTCAGCACCACTGTTAGTAGGACTGTGTATGTGTACCAACCTGCCGTTCTGCTGGTAGAACTCGTCTTCAAACTCGCGGATAGTCTTCCTCAACTTCTTCTTCTCTGCCCGGGTCTTCCACAGCTGCTCCAGGAGCTCGGGCCTATGGGATAGAGAAGGTCTACATTAGCGCACTATGTGAGGTGGCCTCATATCAAAACAGGAAGTCAGTGTGAGTTCAGGGACAGGAAATGACCTGGCAGTGGCCCTGTGTGGGCATGGAAGCAGGTCAAACTGTGGCCGGGGCATACCGAGACCAGATTACAGAGGTCAGGTTAGGTTAGGACCTAGGGTCATGGCACCTGAACCAGCCCTGCTGCCTGGGCTTAGAGCAGGCCTGGCAGCTCTCTCTGCTGCTTGCCCGGGGCTATGAGCTGGCTAACCAGATTACTGCTTTATCCTGCTTGAGCTCCTAAGACCAGCGACTGTAGTAGATATGAACCCTGTTCCAGGTGCTTTAAATAGACGTCATATGACGGCCAGAACCCATTTAACCTCCACGGCCGAACGCGTTTCAGTTGTGTTAATGTGTAGCAAACATGGCAGAGTTACACTGGTTACTGTATTAAGATTATTGAGGAGGCTGTTGTGAATTGAGTGTAGTGGATGTTTGCGAATGTGTCTGTGCTCACATGGACGAGGCGTTGGAGCTGGACAGTCGCAGGTCCAGGGCCAGTTTCCCGGAGGTCTCCTCCATCTTGGGCCTGACCAGGCTGTCTCTGTCTCTCTGGGAGCTGGTCTGGGGCTGGCACACTGGGTCTAGAGCCATGATCACCTCCGACCCTGAACTCTGGACCTCCTCGGCTATAGCCTCCTCCTCGCCCTCATCCTCCTCCTCGATTTCGTCGCAGAAGTGGGCCGTCTCGCCCTCGATGATGGGCTGCAGGGTCTGGTTGCGTCTTTTGCTGGAGGGGGAAGCGATGATGGGGGTGATGCTGACACGGGTGAGCATCTGCTTGACCAGACGGTAGCGGTCGTACAGCGGTTTGACCACCAGCCTCTCCTCTCTGGTCACAGGTCGGCCGTGTAGTCCCTCGTAGTGCAGGAGGTTCTTCTGTAGGACCGTCTTCTCACACGAAAGCTCCTCCTTGGTCATTTTCTACATGGAGAGAAAGGAAACATAAGCAATTGGCACAATATTGATTGACGCTTGTAAATGTATGTCTGAGGACAGGACTCATTGGATTGTACAGCTGTAGGGTTCTATTCCAAGTGTCTCTACGGCCTCACTAAGACTACGGTCTCACCTTGATGTCCTCTGGCCAGCCGTCCTCCTCTCTCTTGCCCTTGACGCGGCGCTGGATGAGGTCCAGGGTCTCCTCTTTGGTGGGCCGGTGGCCCTTGGCTTCTTCAACAACCTCGTGGACTGCCAGGGTGGAACCAAAGCTCTTGGGCAAGGTGTTGCTGCGTGGCCGTGTCTGAGGAGTCAGCTCAGCCTCTTTGTGTTTGGCATCTGGGGGGGGGGAGAGAAAAGACGTGAGGGTGACTGAGGAACAGAGAGGTTAGTTCACATAGTTGAAAGTGGGCATGCAGGTGCTTGATGGGCTGTTATTGCAGCTGCCATGAGTCCTCACGTCTGTCTGTCTGCCAGAGACCCGAAAAGGGGGATAGCCCTGACGACCAACCACAGACCCACACAAACATGCCAAACTACTACAGGTCTTGTCTGAAACCACAGCAGAGGATGAATGAACAGCAAATGAAACAAACCAGTCTGTCTGCACGGAGGTATTTCTGCAACGTCAAAAAGGGATGTTCAAGGACCACGTCCATTCAAGGAATCCAGCTTTCACACTTTGGCTAGACTCCCACCCACAAAGATGTTCACCGCAGAATTCACACCCAAATAACAACACTACAGAGTACATGACATACTGCCAAACCCCTGAGACTGTGGGATATGCTTCTGTATGACCAGTGGAGCGCATCAAACAGAGAGAGACAGCGAGAGAAAGACACAGAGACAGAGAAAGAGACAGCGAGAGAAAGAGACAGAGAAAGAGACAGAGAAAGAGACAGAGAGAGAGACAGAGAGAGAGACAGAGAGAGAGACAGAGAGAGAGACAGAGAGAGAGAGACAGAGAGAGAGAGACAGAGAGAGAGAGACAGAGAGAGAGACAGAGAGAGAGACAGAGAGAGAGACAGAGAGAGAGACAGAGAGAGAGACAGAGAGAGAGACAGAGAGAGAGACAGAGAGAGACAGAGAGAGAGACAGAGAGAGAGACAGAGAGAGAGACAGAGAGAGACAGAGACGGAGAGACAGAGACAGAGAGACAGAGAGAGAGAGACAGACAGAGACAGACAGAGACAGACAGAGACAGAGAGAGAGAGAAAGAGAGAGAGACACAGAGAGAGAGAGAGTAAGAGAGAGCGAGAAAGAGACAGAAAGAGACAGAGAGACACAGAGAGACAGACAGAGAGAGAAAGAGACACCGAGAGAGAGAAAGAGAAAGAGAGAGAGAGAGAGCGAGAGAGACAGACAACACACAAGAGTAATAGAGGTAGAGAAAAAGAGAAAGCGAGAGGAAAACAGAGCTATAAGAAGAGAGAAAGAAGAGGCAGAGAGAGAGTCTACCTGCAGTTCAAACTTAACAAGTTGGAAGTGTTTTTGGTTTCTACTTACTGCTGTTAGAGTGTACTTACATAGGTAGGGTGCCTGTCTACAGGCAGTGAGGGGGCGTGCAAGTGTAAAATGGGATGTGTTCGGGGCGGAGGAGGGGTGGTGACGTCTGTATGACTGAAGCACCGCCTGGTGCCTCAGGGACCCTTTGGGAAAGAGATGTGGTCTTCCTGCCGATGAGGGACGTCCGGTTTTTTTTTATTTTAAAGAAGAGAGAGAAACTTATTCGGCTTTGCATCTCCTGATTGGGGGGGCGTTCATATGGAATGGATATAGATGGGTGGAGGGGGTGGGGGGACTTTCACAAATGGACCAACACAGTGAAGGAAGGCCACATGTGAGAGCCACGGTTGGTGTGTACTCTAACACGCATGCATGCAGTGATGTGAGACTGACCCAGCTCTGCCACGACTGGGCAGTCAGGCGAGCAGGTGGGTCAGGGCAGGACCAGGCTGCCCAGGGGAGGAACAGGATGGCACACAGAAGTTCACCCGCCCCGCCGAGCCCACCCCATCCCCGTCATGGAACCAAGCACCCTCCCACTCCCCCTAACGTGACCATACAGACACAGAGACTGCTCTTACCTTTTAACTGTTTGCGGATTTTGGTGAGGTCTGTCATCCACTTGAGGACCTTTGGGTTAGCTGCTCTATCTCCATGAGACGGCTTGGGGAAGTGGAGGACAGTGAATAGAAGCATCCGAGTCTAATGGTGAAGTATGACACTAGCAACACTAACTACTCAATATTTCTTAACACTAACTTGTTCCTCATATTGAAGCATTTTTCTTACCTTGTAGTTCCTCTCGTTCTCAAACTGTTCCTCAAATTGTTTGATCTTCTTCTTGAGGCTCTGTAGTTTTTTGGTGAGCTGGTGGGAGACCGAGTCGTTCCTCAAACCACTCTCTTTGGAACTGAAGGAGGCACGGCGAGGCCTAGATGAGGGGGACACAACGATGGAGGCAAGTGAGAGAGGAGGTGGTTGACCTGCACCTGCAGTCTCAATGCAAAACCCCATCTATGCTCTACATACAGTGTGTAAAGCACATATCCTCCTTGAAACACTGCTTATACCGGAATCATAACGAAGAATCGTAATGAGCCATAGGCAATCTGTTCATCAGCTAAAATAACTAAACAGGAAAACATCAAAGCTGCCTGTCATGTCTGTACAAATTACCATTCCTGATTTGTCAGTGTGTGTGTGGTCTCACCTCCCCAGGGAGTGGTGGGCTTTGGTGGGCGAGGTTGCGTCGGGGTCGGAGTGCTGCAGGAACCGTTGGCTGTGGCCAAAGTCCAGGAACCGGCGGGCCATGAGGGGGTGAGCGTCCTCCTCGTGGGGCGAGGGCACCATGCGCCCCGCCAGGGGGGACAGCTGGGCCTCGCCAGAGTCACTCTCGTCCTGCCATGACTTGTAGGCTGGCACTGGGTCTGGTCGGGACACAAAGATAAACACAGGTGAGTCTCGGAACGTAACATGAGTCATTGGTTAAGTTGGAGAAAAATGTTACCATTGCCAGCACTGTAGCTCCAGGATCTAAAGAGACAGGACACAAACACACAGATATACAGATAATGTCCCGGGATAGGGCCAGGGAAAGCACACTGTCATTCTGGACACATCTAGAGACAGGAGAGAGAAGGATGGAGAGTTGGAAGACAGCAGCAAAACACTTGTGGCCTGGTGCATCATTTGGCACTTATAACGTGCACATAAATTGAATTACTGAGGGTGGAGTTTGGGGGATTTTCAGCAAGCGGAAGTGGTGCACTGACACACATGAGGCAGTGAAGGGTCAACACTGGAGCAGGTGTGGGGCAGGAGGTGGTTTACTCTATGGGGCTAACGGGCCTTCCTCTCTGGAACTCTAAGATACTGGTGAGGTGTGATGAACTTGACTGACTCATTGTGTGATTAACAACAAAGAGAGTCAGCTAGCCCTAAGTGGGTCGCCCGGGAGGGAGATCGAGCGAGGGCGAGCTCTCTGGATTAGTCTCTCTGAAGGCCTGGATTACTAAAGAGAGGGAAGATGAGGGAGGAAGAGGGAGGGATGAATGAATGAATGATCTCCTACTTACCATGGCCTCTCGCTTGCAGGTGCATACAGTGCCTTCAGAAAGTATTCAGACCCCTTGACTTTTTCCACATTTTGTTAGGTTACAGTCTTATTCTACAATTGATTAAATAGTTCTTTCCCCCTCATCAAATTACACACAATACTCCATAATGACAAAGCAAGAACAGGTTTTTAGAAATGTTTGCAAATTAATACAACAGTTAAAACTGAAATACTACATTTACATAAGTATTCAGATCCTTTACTCAATACTTTGTTGAAGCACCTTTGGCAGCGATTATAGTCTTGAGTCTTCTTTGCTATGACGCTACAAGCTTGGCACACCTGCATTTGGGGAGTTTCTCCCATTCTTCTCTGCAGATCCTCTCAAGCTCGGTGAGGTTGGATAGGGAGCATCGCTGCACAACTATTTCAGGTCTCTCCAGAGATGTTTGATCGGGTTCAGGTCCGAGCTCTTGCTGGGCCACTCAAGGACATTCAGAGACTTGTCCCGAAGCCACTCCTGCATTGTCTTGGCTGTATGCTTAGGGTCGTTGTCCTGTTTGAAGGTGAATATTCGCACCAGTCTGAGGTCCTGATCGCTCTGGAGCAGGTTTTCATCCAGGATCTCTCTGTACTTTGCTCCGTTCATCTTTGACTCGATCCTGACTAATTTCCCAGTCCCTGCCGCTGAAAAATATACCCATAGTATAATGCTGCCACCACCATGATTCATCGTAGGGATGGTGCCAGGTTTCCTCCAGACAGGACACTTAGCATTTAGGCCAAAGAGTTCAATCTTGGTTTCATCAGACCAAAGAACCTTGCTGAGCTCAATTTCGAGTCTCAAAGGGTCTGAATACTTACGTAAATAAGGTATCCGTTTTTTATTTTTTAATACATTTGCAAAAATGTCTAAAAACCTGTTTTTGCTTTGTCAGTATGGGGTATTGTGTGTAGATTGCTGAGCAAAGTGTTTTATTGAATCCATTTTAGAATATGGCTGTAACGTAGCAAAACGTGGAACAATTCAAGGGGTCTGAATACATCCCGAAGGCACTGTACATGTGAAGTCTATGAGGGGGAGATGGTTTAGGGATGGTGCTAATGCAGTATGGAGGGAGGGAGAGGGATATAGCAGAGAACACCGCCGTGAGCCGAGGTTTGAGGCAACCAGCTGGAGCTTAAGCTACTTTCTAACACACTTTCATACCTAGCTACCACAACCCATCATTCAAATCATTTGCATCCAGGTTTACTTGAAAATGCATTTTGATTCGTTTCAACTAACTTCACTCTATCACTATCCTAACTGTCCCCTGTGGAACATTGGTCTATAAAGCACAAAACAACAATGGTAAGAAAGTTACCTTCCCACTGGTTGTGGGGGAAGATGCGGCTGAGTTGGAGGTGGTGCGAGCTGGCAGGGTGGTAGGGGTACCCCATGGCCTCTGTGTTGGGGTTCTGGTCACACTCATCAGAGTCCTGGATGGAGAGAGTGTGTGAGAGAGGGAGAGAGATAAATAGGAGGGTTAGGCAGTGTTCAATACACATTAGTCATGTGAAGAAGAAAGGAAGGGGTTGTCAGACACTTACACAGGTGATGAGATCGGCCTGGTCCATCTTGTCACAGGATTGGCTTTCTTGCCTGCAACAAGAGAGAGAGAGGGAGAGACATGAGTACTGGCCGGTTTGAAATGCGTTTTTGCTATGGCTATTGAACACAACGCATTATGCACAATGCATCATAGTGACCATTGATCAGCTGACTGACGACTACCGACAGGCTTTTGTGCGTGTACGCTTGCTTCATTTTGACCCCAAAGATGAGCTGAGGGAGGACAAAACCCTATCCAACTGATTAGAATAGACAGCGTGTCAAGTGTCCTCCACTCAGCAGCACAAGAAAGTCTCATCAACAGAAGAACGCCTCACCACAGCAAAGTCAAACTTTTCAAAGCCATGCTATTGCTGTTTGTGTTGTACATAACTAAACAAAACAGCAACAAAATCCCCAAGTCCCGATTAGCATACAACAGTATGATTAGCTTGTTTCATTGAATGCCAGCCATCAGCCTTCTCTGGGAAGGCAGGAAATAAACTAGACAGCAAAGCCTGGCATTTAAGCAGTTGAGGTAATTGTGCTGTGTAGCAATACTGTTAAACGGTTTAAAGCCAACCTGGCAGTGTTGATATTGTTCTCTGCATCTACAAGAGCCTCTGTGGCATCCAGGTCCATTCCAGAACTCTCCTCCAGGATGGCGCCTTGGGAGTCACAATCCTCGACCTCCTAGGAGAAAAACACGCAGAAACAACATATCAAGTATTAGATTGACCTAATTTCTTGATCACAATTGACTCATTGAAGAGCATCCACTTGCCAAGCATAAAAAACAACATGAAACAGTACCCTGGAACAGACTATCAAACGGAGGCTGCATCAACAGCAAACATAAAAAAAAAATTTAAAAAAAAATTATTTATATTTTATTTAGTTATATTGAGACGCTAGCTTGAATTCCTGGAGGGCGGCCTCTTTTTTTTTACAAAGTAGGTGGAGATGGACCTGGTTGAACTGCATACAGTGTATGTATGTATGTATGTATGTATGTATGTATGTATGAGAGGGGTGGGAGGAGTGTTTGAGGTATGAACAGATGTTGCTGTCATTCTTTGGGGGCAAGCAGACTATTTAAAAAGAGGGTGACCCAATTCATAGAGGGTCCCACCTCTGGGCTGAAGGGCCGTGGAGCCCAGCCAGCAGCCAGGTCTGTGGTGGTGAAGAATTGGAGGAGAGGGTGGGCAGATGTCAGCGGAAACTAGCTGCCATTTTATCTAACGTTCAGCCAGCCTCTATCCAAGGTTACTAGCCAGGAGAGCTATCCCCAATCCATGACCTGTAATTTTATGCTATATAGGCTAAATCTGATTCTGTGTAGGATATCTAAAGTTCATGGAATTGTCTCTTATCGCTTATCTATGATGATGTTATCAAGATGGACTGGCTGTGCTCGGGGAGAACAGAAGACAGTCTGTATCTGACAAGGTTTCCCTTGTCCCCCACCACCTCGGCCCTCCAAAGAGAATGACATCTTTGTTATGGGTCACACAAAATGTCACACAAAACCTTGTAATAAAGTGATAGCCCCTATTCAGCGACAGGGCTCGGTATGGTAAATGTTCAATATTCTGTTTACGGCCAGAGCTTGTGGAGTTGTTTGTCTGGGATGTGTGTGTCGCTCTCCAGTGACCTGGAGTGACTGACTGACTGTATAACGGACCTGTTGGGCCTGTGGGCTGTGTTCAGAGTGGCGCTCTGTCTCTGGGGCTGACAGGGGACTGCTTGCGGGGCCCTCCTTACTCGTACACGGGCCCTCCTCTCCATGGCCATCAAATGGCCCTGGCCCCGTCACCTGCTTTTCACTGGGGCCCGCACTGTGGAAACCAAACAAGTCATTAACTAAGCAACTATCAGCATTGCACGCTGTCAACTGCGGTAACATGAACTTTCTGGAGCTGCCTGCCACCCAGTGTTAGGCAACAGTGTGGGTGACAAGGGAACGCATGTTAGTGTGTGTTGCTAAAGTGAGTATGTTCGTATGAACATGGATACATGTACATGTGTGAAAATATTTGCATCGTGTATGGGCATTATGTAGTAGTAGTAGTAGTAGTAGTAGTAGTGTGAGATTGAGCACAAGTGTGTGTGTTCACTGCTCACCCTTGGCACTCATAGCTGCTGATCTCCTGGTCGATGGAGCTCTTGAGGTCAAAGAAGTGCTGTTCCACCGCGGCGCGGATGGTCCGCTCTATAATGCTGCGGAAACAACACAGGCACAACGTATTAACTTCTGTTGCCAAAGTAAGAACCCTCTGAATCCATCTAATAAGAAACATTAGCAGCGGCGTTAAACCGCTCGGCGACCCATTTCCTGCTCTCTGGCACGTTTAATAAGGTCAAGCAGGGAACTCTGACTAAAAAAGGGAACAGCCCTGTGCTCTAGAGTCCTGAGATACATAAATCCAGCACTATCTGAACTAAGCACCAAAACTCCCTTCTCATTTAGCTGTCCTGAACTCTACTGTATTCTTTGGCTTCTGAAGTTTAAACCCACGGATAAAGGCTTAGCTTTAGTGAACAAACACGGGACTGTGTAGTCTGTAAAATCTAGCTGGAAACTATAGCCTAGTGAATGCATTACTAGTCCTGAAGCTAGCCACCAGCTATAGCTAATGCATAAGGTTTACTATGCCTGAAGTTAGCCACCAGCTATAGCTAATGCATAAGGTTTACTATGCCTGAAGCTAGCCACCAGCTATAGCTAATGCATTACTAGCCCTGAAGTCAGCCACCAGCTAAAGCATTAGGCTACTACTCTTGGAGCTAGCCACCAGCTGTTGTACATTGCGCAAGCCTCTTTGAAGCTACAGTACAGTGGCGACCAGTCAACAGCATCACTCGCCCCTTCTCTACACCCACAGAGGAACCAGAGAAGGCTTGTCATGTGATGGATGTGCTCAAGTCTCAATGTTTTGTGACGCAAACGGTTTGGTGATGGGTTGACATGGCTTGCTCCTCCCCCTCCCGTTCCCTTCATCTCCTCCTTAGTGGATTAGCAATCAGTTTTTATCTATGTCTTTGAAAATTCCATTCTAACCAGAAAGCGGTTTACACTTTTTGGGATCCTTTGATTTCACACTTGATTTAGTTCATTAAGGTATGGCAGAAATTGTATTTTTTGGGGGACGTTGTAGCTAAGTACTTACTCTGCAGATCCTGGAAGAACGCTGATGGGGGAGATGTGTGAACTGAGAGGAAACAGAAAGCAACATTAGAACATCATGTACCACCTACTCGCTTTCGTCCTCCCTGGTCAACCAGGACCTTCCCTTCTCTGAGTGTATTCCATTGGAAACTCTGAGCAGTGGAGTGACCCATCAGGTCATGGCCTCAGTTCAGCTGGGTCCTAATCTGGGCCTGTTATGCAGCAGTTCTACCTAAGGAGGGAAAGTACATCCAAACAGCCAGGTATCAAGTGAGTTCACACACCTCTAGAGAGTACTGCATGAGAGCACGCACACACGCATGTTCTTTCCTTATGTCACTCAATTCACGCCTCTCAATAGCTACTCCCAGGCGCCGCCAAGGGTGTGCAGTGGGCGGGCACACAGGATGGGCTGGCGGGTAGGCAAAGCCCCATTTACTGTAAATAGCGTCCCCTTTCTGTACCCGCCACACAAAAACAGGGACCATTCCATTGATGTGGGCAAATGTCAAAACAGGACACAGCCTGCCTCTCATCAGGCAGTGCCGTTGCTTGTGACAGGAAGAAGGGGCCGGTTGATTCAGCAGTCTGCGCTTGTCCGCCTCATAAACAATGCCAGGAATCTGTGCTTGCATAACGCACTGGCCCTGCTGGTTATCCCGCTGCTGTTAACGCCCGTGTTGGGTTTAGCGGTCTCCTTTGGGGGGGGAGGGCAACTAACAGGGCACCTCGGGGGGACTGGCGCTCGAAAAGGTTGATATTGACAAGGTAGGTCAACTCCTCACGCAAGCAACACAAACAAACACGCACAAAGTTGAACTGTAGTATGGTGTTGGCCTATTCCTGTCAACAGTTCCATCCACCAGTGTATAGTTAGACTCATCCTAACTATTAACCAGCTAAACCTGGGAGATGGCTGCTACCTAGAGACCGTCTAGCCGGCCCTATCTTATGCTATCCCACTGGGCCCTTAGTGGTTTCAAAGCTGTAGCTTAACTGACAGTAGGGAATATCAGACTCAGACCCGCCATAGAATGTTAGAACGTGTGGTCCATCTCCAGTATCGCTTTTCACAGCCAAGGCCCAACAGAACCTACATATGCCAATAGGATTCAGAGTGCTCCCTATCTAGTGTTAAAGATACATCCCTTTGGCTCACACGTCAGTATCTACATCTGCCCAGCAGCTCAAATCACATCAATAGCACCTTAATTATTTACACGTCACCCCTCCCCCTCTTCTTGTTTACTGAGAAAAAGGCAGCGCTTGGATTCCGCACTGACTGACATTGTGTCCTTGAAGAGCTGTACAGAGCCGTACAGTGAGATAGTGCAGTAAGAGGCACTAAACACTGAAGCCTCAGGCTGTCAGACAACACACAGGCCAGACGCCCAGACGCCCACCATCACACCTCCTGTTCTGACAGTTAAGTTAAACATACAGCTCGACCCTGTGAGAAGAGTCACGTAAAAGTTCCAGCACACCTCCACATTGATGCCTGCATTTGGACTTTAGCCAGTGAAATTGCCAGTATGGATCAATAGAGAAAGAGAGTTGACTATTTGTCTACCAATTTTAGATGACATAACACCATTCCATCTCACCGACTCCAAGGTAGTAGTCATTTTAGTGTCAGCAATGTTCTGTAAGTCGAACCTTCTCGCTCTGCCTTGGAAACAATGAGAGCGCACTGTTGGATGTGGCCACACACAGGCCAGCGAGCACAGCACAGGGATATCTGTTACTGCATATCTCCCTCTCAAACACTCTGGGTTATTCTATTACTTGTTCTGAATCAGATCAGACTCACTCAGATCAGGCCTGATTCCCAGGCTGTGGAGAAATCAGTTTGTGTGACTAGACTGTACACCAGCCAAGGTTTTTGGAGTCAGAGACAAAAAAAAAGCTTTATCAGCTTTTAAAAAGCCCTGGAGTGCCTCACGCAATCGGCTAACCTAATGAGGTGGAATAACCGTACCAGCTTTGCCAAAGTGATTTGGATAAGGAGGAATGTCATATAATCTGCCACATAGCTCTTCGTAGTATGGTGACCTGACCTCAGGTCAAAGGGCTCTAGTGGTAGGTCAGACCAGTGTTTTCCTTTCAAAATAGAGGTAGCTTAACAGCGTCTGGCCTAGTCACGTCATGGAGAACCATGGTATGACAGATAGGGATATAATTGCAGTAAGATGAATCATAAGGGAACTGCTGATGCCTATTGTGGACTTCTGGTCCACTGACTAAGGCGGTTACTTAACAGTCCGTATTTCCTTCCACTAATAAGGTTACTTAACAGTGCCGGATGAAGAGATGTCCTAGGATACCACAGCCTGGTAACACCGACAGGAGTTCAGTAAGGTAGCTAGCTGAGGACCTACTGATGTCTATTGCTGTTCTAATGAGAGATCAGTGAGTGACCTGCTACCCAACTAAAAGATCACCAGAGGCAAAGCTCCAGGAAACCGCGAGCTTCCTCCAACTCCGCAATTTAGCTTCATCATCCCATAGTCAGCTGTCATATGAACACATACTGTAAACACACACACACAGTCCTGCTATTAGTATGAGTGGCTGAGTCGCAGCAGTAGAAGAGGTAGCCAGGTAGTTGTGATTCAGCAGAGTTGCTCTGCTCAGCACTGCGTCTGTAGGTTATGTCCTGGTTCTGGCAGAGAGTAGCGCCGCAGTGTGCTTGCCATACATCACAGTTTCAGCGGGTACTTCAAGAAAAGCCCACACACTCTCTACCAGGCATCACTCTTCAGCTCGTAAACACCTGTTTTACCCTTGATACACAATCTCTGTGTATTAAAGCTAAACGTGTCGGTTGCGCAGACTAGCATCCTCCCGTGAGATTTGTAGAATTAGTCAGTCAATCTTAAACACCCCTCCCCCCGTGATGTAATACGAACCCTTAACAAGTTCATCCGTAAAGGTTAACCGGTCATGACCCATCAGAGATACCACGGGGCTGCATTAAGTTATCATAAAACATTATACGCCACAAATAGCCTCGCATCCCCACATACTGAATACATCTCAAAAATTTAACATGACAATGTACACACACTGTTACAATCCCCGTCTCACCTTTCCCAACCTCCCCCTCCCCATGGCTTTACCTGAGCAGCAGAATTTCACACGCCATTTTCACCGGTTGTCGGTTCAGCTTGGTTAGTCGTGTTGTTTTGTTTATCAAGCCTGATGTTTTTTTGGTGGGTTCTCTGGTTATCCAGACTGAGCACTTATTGGTGATAAAGTCTGTATGAGAAGGTCGAAGAGCAAAACCTGACTCCCTGGGTACATATTGTGGAGAGCTTTGTCCACAGCTGGCTTGCTGCGTCGTGTTGGGCTCGGGACTCTCTGCTGAAAAGTGCTGCAGTAAACAATCCAGAACCCTGCTCAAATACAGGGCTGCTTGACGCAACCGGGCAACCAACACCGCTGGCCAATCACCTGACCCGAAGGGGGCAGGCTTCTCCAACCAACGGCCAGTAAAAACTGACTATAACACAGCAGCCCCCCCCCACCCCCCCCTGTCATCCACTGGCTTTTATATAACCTGCACATCACCCCTGTCTGCTTGGTACCCACTGACATCCTATTCAATCATAGCCCAATGACTGGGCTGGCTCACTGACAGGGCTGGCTCTTTAATAGCTCTGACTGGAGCTCACCTAGGGGGACAGGGTGGCTACTGGCCACACCCACACACTGAATCACAGGCCCTCTTTAGCAGTTTACTTCTGCTCGCTCAAATCTATGTTTGTCTCTGAGTGAACACACACACACACACACAGTTACACATCACATAGTCCTGTGACCTTACTCAGGATGTGTCTGAAATGAAGATGACAGTTCAGTGAGTGCCATGTGTTCTGAGAATGCTTCACTGTGTCCACTAGCAGGAAGCGGGTCAGGTTTGCTCTTAATCCTATCTTGCTTGACCCATTTATCATTGCCACAATTAAGTTGCGATAAAAGTAATCTTTCCTGGGTGGAAAGTGTGTCAGAACTCCTAGGAATGTAAGATGAGAAGCCTGTCCAAGTACTGTGGCTGAGAACTGATAATATATGTTGTGTTTGTTATCTAGGTCGCATAGACATCATACTCCAAGCAGTGTAGTACCTGCCTATCAGAGCAATATATGCGAAATACAGTATATGGTGCCGGTGCCTATAGCCTTGACAAATCAGGTAGTGAGATGAGGTAATAAGGTTGTGAGGGGGCAGTAAGAAATAACTAAGATGCGAAGGGGATGGGAGGTAGCTGAGAGCAGTGGACATAAAATGATCAGCTACTTAAAATAAAGCAAGGAGTGGATCCCAATACCAGGAGTGGGTATATGGGATAGAAGTAGTAGGAGGCACTTGTTTTGATGGGCACAGGCCACGTTAACCATGTAAACATCTGGCTGTGTGTCCATGATGAGTGCTGGGCTATCACTCAACCGCCCTCATGAAAGAGACAGCAAGAGTTCCGTTGACACATAAGAGCGGCAGGTTTCTGTGGCATGCAGTGGCCTGAAAGCCCTCATAAATAATGTCCACAGGCTCTTCAGGACAGGTCTGGTTGGAGAAGATGGACTATGACAAGGAGAACAGGTTGGACCCAGGGGCTGTTGATCCTCTGGTTCTGACGCAGTCCCAAATGGCACCCTAGTCCCTATATAGGTGGTCCCTGGTCAAAATGTGTGCACTCTAGGGAAAAGGGTGACATTTGGGACAAAGCCACTGGCTAGGTTTACAGGTCTGCCTGGTCTGGTAGTGTTGTGAGGGAAGGCACGCAGGCTGACACTCATGAGTTGGAGAGGTGAAAGGGTGAGAGAAGGAGGACAGGTGGAGGGTAGGAGGGAGGTCTGTGACCCTGCTTTCCCTCCTCAGACAGTCATTATGGAGCGAACACCTGTTCACACATTCCCCTGTCTCAAACCTCGCCAAACAGCGTGCCTCTAGGACACTAGTCTTCATCACTGGAGTTTATTTTTGTGCCCCATGAAAGACTTTCCATGGAGCAGGGAACAGGATGTATGATGGACGGTCCAACAGGTTTATATTTAGATTTGATGGGAGCTGTCGCTGGCAGGCTTAATGGCTATCAAGGCTCGGCACAAACAAGTCAGCAAAGCCTGCACTTTCTCCCTCTGACTAGGGTTGCAGAGGGAGGATAGATTACTGGAAACTTTAGAAGTTCACCAGTAAACTACCAAAATGTTAGTATCTTTCAAAGATGTTATGTAATAAAGTGTAGGTCCAAAATGCTCCTGAACAGCTTCTAACCCCAAGACTGCTGAACAATTTATTAAAATGGCCATCCGGACAATTTACATTGCAACCCCCCCCCCCCCCCTCTTTCATTTTCACACTGCTGCTACTCGCGGTTTATCTATGCAGTCACACTTTACCCTTACCTACATGTACAAATTACCTCAACTAACCTGTACCCCCGCACATTGACTCGGCACCCCCTCTATATAGCCTTGTTATTTTTTACTTTGTGTTCCTTTTTAGTACATTTTTTACTTTAGTTTATTCAGTAAATATTTTCTTAATTTCTTGAACTGCATTGTTGGTAAGGGCTTTTAAGTAAGCATTTCACGGTATGGTCTACATCCGTTGTATTCAGCGCATGTGATCAATACACATTTGATTTTACATCTAGTAGCCCTTTTGGGAACTTCAGATTATCACAGGTGTCTAATTATCTCTGGCCCTGTGTGGCATTATTATGTCAAATATATTACAATTAAATAAAATGAAAAAGCTGCAAAACATTATTCTAAATATAAACCTTCAACTTAGTGAATAGCATTGGTGTTTAACATGAGGGTTTAAGCAAATTATTCTTTATATACACAGTACCAATCAAAAGTTTGGACACACCTACTCATTCAATGCTTTTTATTTTTTACTATTTTCTACATTGTAGAATAATAGTGAAGACATCAAAACTATGAACTAACACATATGGAACCATGTAGTAACCAAAAAAGTGTTGAACAAATCAAAATATATTTTATATTTGAGATTCTTCAAAGTAGCCACCCCTGGCCTTGATGACAGCTTTGCACACTCTTGGCATACTCTCAACCAGCTTCATGAGGTAGTCCCCTGGAATTCATTTCAATTAACAGGTGTGCCTTGTTTTAAAGTTAATTTGTGGAATTTCTTTCCTTCTTAATGCAATCAGTTGTGTTGTGAAAAGGTAGGTGTGGTATACAGAAGATAGCTCAAATAAGTAAAGAGAAATGACAGTCCATCATTACTTTAAGACATGAAGGTCAGTCAACTTTGAACATTTCTTCAAGTGCAATTGCAAAAACCATCAAGCACCATGATGAAACTGACTGTCATCAGGACCGCCAAAGGAAAGGAAGACCGAGTTACCTCTGCTGCAGAGGATAAGTTCATTTGTTACCAGTCTTAGAAAATGCAGCCCAAATAAATGCTTCAGAGTTCAAGAAACAGACATCTCAAAATCAACTGTTCAGAGGAGAATCAGGCCTTCATAGTCGAATTGCTGCAAATAAACCCTTACTAAAGGACACCAATAATAATAATAATAATAATAATAATAATAATAATAATAATAATAATAATAATAATAATAATAATAGACTTGCTTAGGACAAGAAACACGAGCAATGGACATTAGACCAGTGAAAATCTGTCCTTTGGTCTGATGAGTCCAAATTTTAGATTTTTGGTTCCAACCACCGTGTCTTTGTGAGACGCAGAGTAGCTGAACAGATCGCTGCATGTGTGGTTCCCACCGTGGTGTGACGGTGCTTTGCTGGTGACACAGTCAGCGATCTATTGAGACTTCACGGCATACTTAACCACCATGGCTACCACAGCAATACACCATCCCATCTGGTTTGTGCTTAGTGGGACCATCATTTGTTTTTCAACAGGACAATGACCTAACACACCTTCAGGCTATATGAGGGCTATTTGACCAAGAAGGTGAGTGAAGGAGTGCTGCATCAGATGACCTGGCCTCCACAATCCCCCGACCTCAACCCCATTGAGATGGTTGGGGATGACTTGGAACGCAGAGTGAAGAAAAAGCAGCCAACAAGTGCTCAGCATATGTGGGAACTCCTTCAAGACAGTTGGAAAAGCATTCCAGGTGAAGCTGGTTGAGAGAATGCCAAGAGTGTGCAAAGCTGTCTTCAAGACAAAGGATGGTTACTATGAAGAATCTCATATATTTCAAAAATGTAAACACTTTTTTGGTTACTACATGATTCTTAGTAAAAAATAGTAAAAATAAAGAAAAATCCTTTAATGAGTAGGTGTGTCCAAACTTTTGACTGGTACTGTATATGAATAATTTAATTCAAGTATAGTTGACCAAAATTACAAAAGATTCTGGTAAATTACCGGTAGCTTTGCAACCCTATCAATGACCGAACCACATCGTACATGACCAATCAAGTGTTATTGTTGATCAATGACTACCTTCATGATTTCATAAGCAAGTGCGTCTACCAAAGAATAAAAAAAAATACAAGATTTAAGACATTTATAAAATTACATAATACCACAAATTCCATCAAAGGCAGAGCTGTAACTGCATAATCCCCGGCATCACAGCAATAGTTGTGGGGATACAGGCAGCTGCCAATTCTGTTGGTTGCCATTTAATCTCTGTTAATTTCAGTGCTTGCCCCAACTCCACCCTTCTATCTACATGAGTCTGGGACTGGGCCCTAATTCTGCAGCAGCTGCCACCCAAAGCCTTTCCCTATCCCCCCCAAGCGGGTAAAGTGTTGGGCCGGTTCAAATCACCCAAGCCGACAAGGTAAACAAATATGCCAATGTGCCCTTGAGGAAGGCACTTAGCTCTAATTGCTCCTGTAAGAGTGTCTGCTAAATGACAAAAATGTAAATGTAAAGTCCAGCCACCACCCAAATCCCCTTAACCTTTACAGAACGACCAGGACAAGCACATATATTGTATTCGGAAAGTATTCAGACCTCTTGACTTATTCCATATTTTGTTACGTTTCAGACAAATCCTTAAATTGAATAAACACATTTTTTTCCCCTCAGCAATCTACACATAATACCCGAAAGTCACTCTGACATAGTTCTCCCATATCCACAGAGAACTCTGGAGCTATCTCTGCAGCACTCGACCAGTCAGGGCTTTTTGGTAGAGTGGCCAGACGGAAGCCACTCCTCAGTACAAGGCACATGACAGCCTGCTTGGAGTTTTCCAAAAGGCACCTAAAGGACTCTGACCATGAGAAACAGGATTCTCTGGTCTGATGAAACCAAGATTGAACTCTTTGGCCTGAATGCCAAGCGTCACGTCTGGTGGAAATCTGGCACCATCCCTATAGCGAAGCATGGGGGTGGCAGCATCATGCCATGGGGATGTTTTTCAGCGGCAGTGACTGGAAGACCAGTCTGGATCGGGGGAAAGATGAACGGAGCAAATTACAGAGAAATCCTTGGTGAAAATCAGCTCCAGAGTGCTCAGACTGAGGTGAAGGTTCACTTTTCAACAGGGCAATGACCCAAAGTACACAGCCAAGACAACGCAGGAGTTGCTTCCGGACAAGTCTCTGAATGTCCTTGAGTGGCCCAGCCAGAGCCTGGACTTGAACCCGATCAAACATCTCTGGAGGGACCTGAAAATAGCTGTGCAGCGATGCACCCCATCCAACCTGACAGAGCTTGAGAGGATCTGCAGAGAAGAATGTGAGAAACTCCCCAAATACAGGTGTGCCAAGCTTGTAGCATCATACCCAAGAAGACTGGAGGCTGTAATCGCTGCCAAAAGTGCTTCAACAAAGTACTGCGTAAAAGGTCTGAGAACTTAAGTAAATTTGATGTTTTTCTTTTTTTATAAATTTGCTAAAAATTCTTTAAAAAAAATAGTTTTTGCTTTGTCATTATGGGTATTGTGTGTAGATTGATGAGGTGGGAAAAAAAACAATTTAATCAATTTCAGAACATAACAAATTGTGGAAAAATTCAAGGGGTCTGAATATTTTCCCAAAGCACTGTACATACACCCCTACAGTTCATGTCTGACTCCTTGGTGACATGATTCAGAAGCCGGAGGCACAGAGTGAGAGGTCAAGTTAGCTGAAAAGGGCCTTCTCGGTCCTTGTTTGGCATACCATAAAGTGTTAAACACTGCAGCAGTAGGGTCCATGGGAAAACAATAGCCCAGAAGCGAGTGCCAACCCACTAGTGTCATAGTTGTTTTTCAACTCCCATGTGGGTCCAAATCAAGTCTATTGTGTGTATGGTTTGGGAAACAACCAGTAAAGACTGGTAACAAATACAGTGAGATCCAAATGTATTGGGACAGTGACATCTGTTGTTGTTTTGGCTCTGTACTCTAGCACTATGGAGTTCAAATTATACAATGACTATGAGGTTAAAGTGCAGACTTTCTGTACTTAGTCCACCCATTTTAGGGGACCAAAAGTATTGGGAAAGATTCACTTATATGTAATGTTCTCTCAAATATTTTGGGGCATTGAGCAAATGTTTGGTCTTGTGAGCATACACGTGAGAATTGTGTTCCCTTACAGTTTTAGACAGTAGCTAATAGGCTATTGTGGCTATTTGAGCATAATGTGAGCCTACCAACAAAACCAATGGAGCAAATCCCATAACATTTTCACATGGAAATAGCTTTTGATTTCTATCATATAGCCTACCGTGGCCTATATGTGGTGTTCAATGCAGGCCTACGTTGCATGAGACTCTTAAAAGTTCTTACATTATGAAGGGCTTGACATTAATTCATTTTTTACTTGATTTATAACACCATGGGCCAAATAGGTGACTGTAAATTGTATTGTATGATGCAAGAAACCACTTTACAAAATACAATTTATAATTGTTAGCATACAGAGAATGACAATATTCAAGCCTGTCTCAAAATACAACACTGCCCCTTTAATTAAGACATTAGCTTTTTACCTGACTGGCTTTTCAAAGACAGCTTGAAATGTAGCCTACACATTTTATGTTCTTGTAAGAAGCACTAACTCCCCATTGCTGACTTATACTTATAAGTGGGCTAGTAACTCGCTAACTAGCAAAGAATATCAACAAATGTGCACACGTGTGGCTCTGCGCTCTGAACTGATCTCCGTTGCTCTCTGGCTCTTCACATTGTGTTTAGAAACATTCCATTCTTATTTATTTACAATAAAAAAGTGACTCCAAAATAACAATACATTATTTACCATTCATTTAAAATTGGGCAAAAATAAATCGGAAACAGCAAATGCATCCAACAAGTTTGTAGTCACAAGCTTGATGTAATCATTGCATGCTAGGAATATGGGACCAAACTAAAGTTTTGACTACTTTAATACACAAGTGAATTTGTCTCAATACTTTAGGTACCAGAAAATAGGGGGGACTATGTACCAAAAGTGCTTCCTAAACAGTTCACCCAATATGGATGAAAATTCCCTTCAAATTAAAGCTGACAGTCTGTACTTTAACCTCGTAGTTATTGTATAATTTCAAATCCAAAGTGCTGGAGTAGAGACAAAACTGTCACAGTCCCAATACTTTTAGAGCTCACTGTATGTGTGGTGTGCTGTGGGGTGTGTCACTGTCTCAAGCCTTTCTAGCCATGTAGACTATTTCCCCCTGCCATGGTGCATGTGGCTGTCTGTTTGTGTGGATTAGGGATTAATGGGTTTAATCACCTTAACCCTTTACACTGGTGAGAATGGGCCTATATGGATAGGGCTACATTTAAATGTTTCTTACAGAAAAAATATATAAAGCATATGTATATCCATGGTAGCAATTGAAAGGGAACAGTTAGGAGATTACGGAAAATTATTAGACAAAAACGTGAGGACTACAGTTCACCTGACAACTGTATCCAAACATTACACGGTTGATTTTATGTGCAATTTACTGTACTTATTGCCGCATTTGTTGATACCAACATCTGAAAATACTCTGGATACATTCAGTAAAATTCTAAGAATATTAATGGAAAATATGGCACAGTGGAGCAAAAAAGTATTTAGTCAGCCACCAATTGTGCAATTTCTCCCACTTAAAAAGATGAGAGGCCTGTAATTTTCATTACAGATACACTTCAACTATGACAGACAAAATGAGGAAAAAAAATCCAGAAAATCACAATGTAGGATTTTTAATTAATTTATTTGCAAATTATGGTGGAAAATAAGTATTTGGTCAATAACAAAAGTTTCTCAATACTTTGTTATATACCCTTTGTTGGCAATGACAGAGGTCAAACGTTTTCTGTAAGTCTTCACAAGGTTTTCACACACTGTGGCTGGTATTTTGACCCATTCCTCCATCTAAAGCAGTGATGTTTTGGGACTGTTGCTGGGCAACACGGACTTTCAACTCCCTCCAAAGATTTTCTATGGGGTTGAGATCTGGAGACTGGCTAGGCCACTCCAGGACCTTGAAATGCTTCTTACGAAGCCACTCCTTTGTTGCCCGGGCGGTGTGTTTGGGATCATGCTGAAAGACCCAGCCACGTTTCATCTTCAATGCCCTTGCTGATGGAAGGAGGTTTTCACTCAAAAATCTCACGATACATGGCCCCATTCATTCTTTCCTTTACACGGATCAGTCGTCCTGGTCCCTTTGCAGAAAAACAGCCCCAAAGCATGATGTTTCCACCCCCATGCTTCACAGTAGGTATGGTGTTCTTTGAATGCAACTCAGCATTCTTTGTCCTCCAAACACAACGAGTTGAATTTTTACCAAAAAGTTATATTTTGGTTTGATCTGACCATATGACATTCTTCCAATCTTCTTCTGGATCATTCAAATGCTCTCTAGCAAACTTCAGACGGGCTTGGACATGTACTGGCTTAAGCAGGGGGACACGTCTGGCACTGAGTCCCTGGCAGCGTAGTGTGTTACTGATGGTAGGCTTTGTTACTTTGGTCCCAGCTCTCTGCAGGTCATTCACTAGGTCCCCCCGTGTGGTTCTGGGATTTATGCTCACCGTTCTTGTGATCATTTTGACCCCACGGGGTGAGATCTTGCGTGGATCCCCAGATCGAGGGAGATTATCATTGGTCTTGTATGTCTTCCATTTCCTAATAATTGCTCCCACAGTTATTTCTTCAAACCAAGCTGCTTACCTATTGCAGATTCAGTCTTCCCAGCCTGGTGCAGGTCTACAATTTTGTTTCTGGTGTCCTTTGGCAGCTCTTTGGTCTTGGCCATAGTGGAGTTTGGAGTGTGACTGTTTGAGGTTGTGGACAGGTGTCTTTTATACTGATAACAAGTTCAAACAGGTGCCATTAATACAGGTAACGAGTGGAGGACAGAGGAGCCTCTTAAACAAGAAGTTACAGGTCTGTGAGAGCCAGAAATCTTCCTTGTTTGTAGGTGACCAAATACTTATTTTCCACCATCATTTGCAAATAAATTCATAAACAATCCTACAATGTGATTTTCTGGATTTTTTTCTCTTATTTTGTCTGTCATAGTGTACCTATGATGAAAATCACAGGCCTCTCTCATCTTTTTAGGTGGGAGAACCTGCACAATTGGTGGCTGACTAAATACTTTTTTGCCCCACTGTAGGTGCAACATAAAGATAAATTATAAGGTTTGAGTGAAAGGACTAACTGGGATGTCAGTGGCCACACACACACACACACACACACACACACACCTCTCCAAAGCGTGCACAGTTCCTAAGTAATTTCAATGCACTTTTACTCCTAGTTCTTCTTCTCCTGCGCCGTTGATGAGCTAAAGCAAGCACACTTGTAGTCGTTTTGGTTGGAACACAACACTGCATCCCCGCCATCAAAAAAAGTGTTGTTTACGAAATCCCAAAACGGTCCATTCTAAATCTCAATCTGGGTCAGGTGGGCATCAACCGATAGTAATTTTGATGCGCATAGAAAGGAGTCATGAGCGCATTCAGGTGCGTGTGACGCGGCAAATTTTCTTCACAATAAACAAACATAAGCTCGTTCTGTTCAGAACAACCCAGGGTATGACAGCATGTCATCTTGTAACGGTACATCAAACATAGTGATCATAAACGTTGACAATGTATATGACAGTTTTATTCTATGGAAATTGCACATTTGGACTAAAGGGTGTTTGGCTTACTTGTATGACATCAACGCAGTATTTATTATAATCCTCAACGTCTCACTTAAAAAATACTAATACATTTCACATGCTGTTGTGCAAATGGAATAGACAACAGGTGGAAATTATAGGCAATTAGCAAGACACCCCCAATAAAGGAGTGGTTCTGCAGGTGGTGACCATAGACCACTTCTCAGTTCCTATGCTTCCTGGCTGATGTTTTGGTCACTTTTGAATGCTGGCGGTGGGTGCTTTCACTCTAGTGGTAGCATGAGGCGGAGTCTACAACCCACACAAGTGGCTCAGGTAGTGCAGCTCATCCAGGATGGCACATCAATGCGAGCTGTGGCAAGAAGGTTTGCTGTGTCTGTCAGCGTAGTGTCCAGAGCATGGAGGAGCTACTAGGAGACAGGCCAGTATATCAGGAGACGTGGAGGAGGCCGTAGGAGGGCAACAACCCAGCAGCAGGACTGCTACCTCCGCCTTTGTGCAAGAAGGAGCAGGAGGAGCACTGCCAGAGCCCTGCAAAATGACCTACAGCAGGCCACAAATGTGCATGTGTCTGCTCAAACGGTCAGAAACAGACTCCATGAGGGTGGTATGAGGGCCCGACATCCACAGGTGGGGGTTGTGCTTACAGCCCAACACCGTGCAGGACGTTTGGCATTTGCCAGAGAACACCAAGATTGGCAAATTTGCCACTGGCGCCCTGTGCTCTTCACAGATGAAAGCAGGTTCACACTGAGCACATGTGACAGACGTGACAGAGTCTGGAGACGCCGTGGAGAAGGTTCTGCTGCCTGCAACATCCTCCAGCATGACCGGTTTGGCGGTGGGTCAGTCATGGTGTGGGGTGGCATTTCTTTGGGGGGCCTCCATGTGCTCGCCAGAGGTAGCCTGACTGCCATTAGGTACCGAGATGAGATCCTCAGACCCCTTGTGAGACCATATGCTGGTGCGGTTGGCCCTGGGTTCCTCCTAATGCAAGACAATGCTAGACCTCATGTGGCTGGAGTGTGTCAGCAGTTCCTGCAAGAGGAAGGCATTGATGCTATGGACTGGCCCACCCGTTCCCCAGACCTGAATCCAATTGAGCACATCTGGGACATCATGTCTCGCTCCATCCACCAACAGACTGTCCAGGAGTTGGCGGATGCTTTAGTCCAGGTCTGGGAGGAGATCCCTCAGGAGACCATCCACCACCTCATCAGGAGCATGCCCAGGCGTTGTAGGGAGGTCATACAGGCACGTGGAGGCCACACACACTACTGAGCCTCCTTTTGACTTGTTTTAAGGACATTACATCGAAGTTGGATCAGCCTGTAGTGTGGTTTTCCACTTGAATTTTGAGTGTGACTCCAAATCCAGACCTCCATGGGTTGATAAATTTGATTTCCATTGATCATTTTTGTGTGATTTTGTTGTCAGCTCATTCAACTATGTAAAGAAAAAAGTTCAGATCTAGGATGTGTTATTTTAGTGTTCCCTTTATTTTTTTGAGCAGTGTATGTTCCCTCATCTCAGCCATATGCGTGAATGTTCCAAAATGCTATTACGGGAGAACACCATTCTCAAACTCACACCTGATGCGAGCAGTTTTTATAATTTGTCAGATGGCAGATGGACATACAGCCTAATGGTAGAAACTTAGAAAAAGAGGGAATATCTGATGATGCAACAATAGGATTGTGCCTTACTGCCTTTGGACGTTAGAATAAGAAATGTTGGTTTAAATGGCATATCAGAAAATCATAGCTTTTTTTCTATGGTTGGATTTTGGCTGTAGGCTATTAAAAGCAAGGTAAGATTGTTTGAAACCTGGACAACCTATGATATTGCTGGCTAGGCATCGCATTTGTAATTATTTTGGTTAATATAAATGTATAATATTAGACTTTCATTCCAATGTTGGGCAAATAGGCCTACTAGAATGCACATTTTACTTTCTTCCAGCCTGTTTGCGGCCTGCCGGCCCGGAGCGGAGCGGAGGTTTTGTGTGCTGGGAGTTGCTGTGGCATTTGCATTGTCTGTAGGCTATGGCTAGCTATTATGGTATTCTTGAGAATATGGCTGTATCTCCCTGACCTAAACCGAATGCACACTGTAAAATGTGCAATGTATTTCTGCCTCGCGCCGCAACACTGCCTGTCATGGCGCATGTGAAGAGCAGAGTGACAAGATTCATTTTTAGAAGTGATGGATGCGCAAAGGCATAAAAGTTTGTTTAAATTACAGAATGCTGTGATATTTTGGTTAAAAGACTCAAGTCACAGAAAATGAAATTAAACAATATACCACATTACTTCTTACTAGTACTACATGTATTGTTTTAGAAACATTTCAAAGTATGCTCATCTGTTTTTTTGCATTTTGTTGGTGTGATTTTTAGCAACAACAAAAAATATTTTGCTGGTAAAAAAAATCTGAATGGCTGTTAGATTTAGCCAAATGTAGGTAGATTTTGGCATTGTCAGGCTGGGGAACACATGCATTCTTTATTGTATTTTGTTGTGTTGTGTTTAAATGGGGCAGCTGGTGGTGTAATGGAATGTCTAAGTTTATTCAGTAATCAGTTCACAATAACATTCTTTTCTCCAATATATTGTATGCATGTGGTTATCATGTTCAATTAATAAATTATAATTATTAATAATGTAATGGGTGTTTGTTTACATTAAGATGCAAAAAGGGGTTTGTAATATAGACTGTATTTATCGGTCTCCGAAATAAACCAATTCCTTTAAAAGCACTGCAAATGATCTAGATCAATGCTGGCATATCAAAACATTTAAAAAATTTATACGTTTAATAAAAAAATATGGGACGGTTCAAGTTCAGTTTGGGACAGTTGAAATTGCACTTTGGCATGGTACTGAGTGATGAAAAAAAGTTAGTTGCAAACCCTGTAGCCACTGCGTTCCAATGTAGGCGTTTATCAGTGCACAAAGGCAGAGCCACCCAAACCCACTCTGATAGAGGCAGAGCTTTACAGCTCTGTTTCGATTTAAACAGGAAGCTACACCACCAACAATCTAGGGAAAAAAGTTCCTAAGCAAAAGCGGAACATCTAGAGGCCTATGGGGCGGCAGGGTAGCCTAGTGGTTAGAGCGTTGGACTAGTAACCGGAAGGTTGCAAGTTCAAACCCCCGAGCTGACAAGGTACAAATCTGTTGTTCTGCCCCTGAACAGTTAACCCACTGTTCCTCGGTCGTCATTGAAAATAAGAATTTGTTCTCAACTGACTTGCCTAGTTAAATAAAGATTTTTAAAAAATGCTCTAAATTGGAGGCTGACTTGGATCTTTATGTTAAGTATTTTGTTTACTTTGCATTAGTTAATCTGTACTTCTTGAAACAATCCAGGAGTACAATGAGTCACTCTTAAATCCCTATTGTTCTTCATGCTCATATAATCTAATCAAAGTTTGTCACGTGCGCTGAATACAACATTTGTAGACCTTAAATGCTTACTTACAGGCTCTAACCAATAGTGCAAAAAAGGTTAGGTAAATAGGTAAATAAAGAAATAAAAACAACAGTAAAAAGACAGTGAAAAATAACAGTAGCGAGGCTATAAAAGTAGCGAGGCTACATACAGACACCGGTTAGTCAGGCTGATTGAGGTAGTATGTACATGTAGATATGGTTAAAGTAACTATGCATATATATGATGGACAGAGTAGCAGTAGCGTAAAAGAGGGGTTGGTGTAGCTTCCTGTAATGTCTGTGTTGAACAGTATGCTCAGAATGTGGAGGAGTGTGGCCATAAAAAGAGACAATTGTGTAAAGGAATGACAGACTCGCTCCTCTGAAATTGTTCTCCATTAATACGATTTAAGCAGCCTGTCATACCAGACCTGTCTGACATTTAGCTGCTGTGGTGGAGCTCTCAATAGCCCTGTTGGCGCTCTGCTGAGATCAAAGTGGGTGCAGGTGCACTGGAACTAAACAAATAGAGGCGAGGAGGAGATGAGATCAACAGAAAGACTTAGATTATCTTTCATGTCTAGACCTCCGGACTTTTGAAGGGAGACACTCATCCGTTTAGTAGAGTGGAGATCAGCACAGCTTTTACATGGCTACCTGGTCCTGAACTAGCACCATTTTGCTCAGTACATTGAATGAGAAAAAACGTTATGATCTAATGCACTATTTTGCTCAGTGTATAGAAAATTGGGGTCAGGAGCCCACGTGGAGTCACCCGACTGAAAAATAGTTACGATCACGGTGGGAAATGAACACCCGCCAAATGCAGGTAGATTTAGGCATTGTTAGGTAAGAAATGTCTATTTCAACAACCAAAACATTTGGGAATAGTACAAATTTAAATAAAGCCAAAGCCCAGATGTAAAAGTTGGTCGAGTTGGCTAGTTACATCGTTTTGTTGTTTTTCAATATTAGTTGGGTTTGCTTCAAATGTCTGCTGCTACGGAAGAAACGGTGATTCGCATGTCTGACAGAGACGGCGTGCCCCTTTACCATGGTAACGGCCCGCCCCTTAAAGTGGCAGCAGAATTTTTTTGTCTTCCCTAAAACATTTATTCATTAACTTTAAGTAATTTCTTATCATTAAAACAGTTAAATATTATTTTTTTTTATCCTAAATGTCAAATGATTTACTCCTTGTAAAAAAATTCAGCGTAGAGCCCTGAACATTTCCCACCATGATTGCTATCACTAGTCGGCTAACACCCGGTTACGCAATCCTGCACTTTAGAGAATGCTGCCCTGTATACAGAGACATGGAATCACTGGTCACTTTAACAATGGAACATCAGTCACTTTAATAATGTTTACATACTGCTTTACCCATTACATATGTATATACTGTATTCTATTCTACTGTATTTTAGTCAATGCCACTCCGACATTGCTCGTCCTAATATTTATATATTTCTTAACTCCATTCTTTTACTTTTAGATTGGTGTGTATTGTTGTGAATTGTTAGATACTACTGCACTGTTGGGCCTAGGAACACAAGCATTTCGCTACACCCTTAATAACATCTGCTAAATGTGTGTATGTGTCCAATAAAATTTGATATGTAATAATAAATAAGCCGTTTCACTCAGCATTTTGTGGAAATTGTGATTCCAATTATGTAATACTCTCATGTGGGAGCTAAGCTGACCCAATGACATTATACTATAAGAGATCTTTATGGCTTAACCCAGATACAAGAACATAGCTGTGGTGGAGCAGGCAGCTTGGTTGGAATGTGACATACATTCCCTGGATATGATCGATTAAATATTTTATTTTGAATAATTTTCTACCATGTCCGTTGTCCTGACTTGGCACTGGAAAAAAAAAAAAGTATAGAGCCCTGGCGCTAATGTAAAGTAACTGTTCATAAAAAAAGTTGTATTTCTTATCAAGCAAAATAGTTATTTATCACGATACACATCGCCCAGCTGTAGTACAGATGAATCATTGATAAATCGCACATGAACTGGCCCTTTCAATTTTTAGTGTATTTATTCCTAATTGTCTACGCTTGATATATTTTTGTATACCCAGAGCAGCAAACCAAATTACCCCATGAGGATCATAAAGTCAATCATCAACTTATCTTACCTTGAAGAGGGAGTGACCTGCGTGTTACTGTGTTGGGGGGATTCGGAGGTGGAAGGGGGGCCTTCCTCGCCCTCGCCGTCCTGGGGCAGCTCCTCACATGCCTCTAATTTCTCATCGTCCAGGAGCTCAGTGATCTGCAAGGGAGAGTGAAGGGTCAGGGGACATTTTAGAAGTAGGCTAGGAGGTTTAAGTATCATCATACATGACACCTCTGACAGGACACTGAGTGAGCTATACCATCACAAACTGTGCACCCAGACAACATTATGTAATACAGCGTTAGGGGCTGACCCCAATTAGTCGACTGGTTGATTGTTCGGTCGACCTAGATTTTTTTAGTCAAGCAGTAGCAAATAAAGAAAGAAACACAGATACAAATATACACACACACACACACACACACACACACACACACACACTCAGCAAAAAAAGAAACGTCCTCTCACTGTCAACTACGTTTATTTTCAGTAAACTTAACATGTTGAATCTTATGTTCATACAAATATTTACACAACAGACAAACTGAACAAGTTCCACAAACATGTGACTAACAGAAATTGAATAATGTGTCCCTGAACAAAGGGGGGGTGTCAAAATAAAAAAGTAACAGTCAGTATCTGGTGTGGCCACCAGCTGCATTAAGTACTGCAGTGTATCTCCTCCTCATGGACTGGACCAGATTTTGTCCCACTCTTCCACCAAGGCACCTGCAAGTTCTCAGACATTTCTGGGGGGGAATGGCCCTCGCCCTCACCCTCCGATCCAACAGGTCCCAGACTTGCTCAATGGGATTGAGATCCAGGCTCTTCGCTGGTCATGGCAGAACACAGATATTCCTGTCTTGCAGGAAATCATGCACAGAACGAGCAGTATGGCTGGTGGCATTGTCAGGCTGGAGGGTCATGTTAGGATGAGCCTGCAGGAAGAGTACCACATGAGGGAGGAGCGTGTCTTCCCTGTAACGCACAGCATTGAGATTTCCTGCAATGACAACAAACTCAGTCCGATGATGCTGTGACACACCGCCCCAGACCATGACGGACCCTCCACCTCCCCGTCCAGAATACAGGCCTCGGTGTAACGCTCATTCAATCCAATCATCACCCCTGGTGAGACAAAACCGCGACTCATCAGTGAAAAGCACTTTTTGCCAGTCCTGTCTGGTCCAGTCAAGGTGGGTTTGTGCCCATAGGCGACGTTGTTGCCGGTGAGGTCTGGTGTGAACCTGCCTTACAACAGGCCTACATACAAGCCCTCAGTTCAGCCTCTCTCTGCCTATTGTAGACAGTCTGAGCACTGATGGAGGGATTGTGTGTTCCTGGTGTAACTGGGCAGTTGTTGTTGCCATCCTGTACCTGTACCGCAGGTGTGATGTACAGATCCTGTGCAGGTGTTGTTACACGTGGTCTGCCACTGCGAGGATGATCAGCTGTCCGTCCTGTCTCCCTGTAGCACAGTCTCAGGCGTCTCACAGTACGAACATTGCAATTTATTTCCCTGGCCACATCTGCAGTCCTCATGCCTCCTTGCAGCATGCCTAAGGCACATTCATGCCGATGAGCAGGGACCCTGGGCATCTTTCTTTTGCTGTTTTTCAGTCAGTAGAAAGGCCTCTTTCGAGTCCTAAGTTTTCATAACTGTGACCTTAATTGTCTACCACCTGTAAGATGTTAACTAGTGATCCCTTCCTGCGCCAATCCCGTTAACGGGATTGATTTGACAACACCCAGTGAAATAACAGCGCAAAAATTCAAAAAACAGAAATACTTATAATAATAATTCATAAATCATACAAGTGTTATACACCGGTTTAAAGATGAACTTCTTATTAATCCAGCCACAGTGTCAGATTTCAAAAAGGCTTTACGGTGAAAGCAAACCATGCTATTATCTGAGGATAGCACCCCATCAAACATACACATGGAAATCATAATTCAACCCGCCAGGCACAACAAAAAAAGTCAGAAATAACATAATTCATGCCTTACCTTTGAAGATCTTCTTCTGTTGGCACTTCATATGTCCATTAAACATCACAAGTGGTCCTTTTGAACAATAAATTAACTCGTTAGATATCCAAAATGTCCATTTATTTGGCGCGTATGATTCAGAAAATACACCGGTTCCAACTCCCACAACATGACTACTACACATTATATAATTAGTTACCTGTAAACTTGATCCAAACATCTCAAACAACATTCCTAATTCAACTTTAGGTATTTTTAAATGTAAATAAATCGGTAAAATTTAAGATGGAATAAACTGTGTTCAATACCAGAGGAAAACAAAATGGAGCGTGCTTTCAGGTCGCGCGCCTCAACCACAACAGTACACTTTACTCGACCCTCGTTCTGGACAGCCCTACTTCTTCATTTCTCAAAGGATACTGACAGACATCATTCAAACAGTTTTAGAAACTTCTAATATGCATATCCTAGCTTCTGGGCCTGAGTAGCAGGCAGTTTACTTTGGGCACGCTTTTCATCCGGACGTGAAAATACCACCCCCTAGCCTTAAGAAGTAAGTGTCTTAACCGTTCCACAGGTGCATGTTCATTAATTGTTTATGGTTCATTGAACAAGCGTGGGAAACAGTGTTTAAACCCTTTACAATGAAGATCTGTGAAGTTATTTGGATTTTTACCAATTATCTTTGAAAAACAGGGTCCTGAAAAATGGACATTTCTTTTTTTACTGAGTTGTGTGTATGTATGTATGTATGTATGTATGTATGTATGTATGTATGTATGTATGTATGTATGTATGTATGTATGTGTGTATACAGTGGGGCAAAAAAGTATTTAGTCAGCCACCAATTGTGCAAGTTCTCCAACTTAAAAAGATGAGGCCTGTAATTTTCATAATATATATGGAAGCACACACACACACACACAGATTAGTTCACTGAGATGGGTGTACGGGCGTACGCACGCACGCACGCATACACACATACATTCAACCTCTTAAAAGAACTAATCCATTATAGAGGACCAGACAAAGCCGATTTATGCTTTATCCAAAAATGTGGTGGGAGGCTCCATATGGAGGGGGTGACAATTGCGGAGAGGCCAAATTGAGCTCAGTACCGCATCGCCATGCACCTCCCATATGTTGTAACAATGCGGAGGGCTCTGTATAGCTCCGCATTGACACGATTGGGGGGCGGTAGATCCTGTATAAACACAAACTCACTTCCTTGACAACTCCCCTCACAACAAACAGCTCTGTAATGCGCAAGTATGAATGCCCTGACTTCTGCAGAGCCATGTCATCGTAAATGCAACACGGTCAATGGAGACGTCGGCTTGACCATGCAGCGCCCAAGAAGCTAAATGCACTTCTCTCCATGTGTTCTCTCCCACCAATTTGTGCACATTCATTGTTTCAGAACTTCATTGTGTGAATTGTATGCTTTTGATTTTTAGTCTATCACTTCCCCATTACATATCACCAGTAGTACATTTACTGTTCATTTCTATCATTTCTAATCTACAATGTTTGTTTGGTTATGATAATTTATGTTAATGCATCAATATATTATTCCAGTCTTACCGTTCTCATTGTCGGAGTGGACATTGTTTGTAGAGTGCACAACCTATGCTACACTTGTGAGAAACACGTTTTGGTTTATTTCATACCATTTACAAGTTTAGTCAATTAAAATGTAGTCATTGTCTATTGTTTGGTGCGCTCCTGTCAAGGTTACGTAAGGATGTGCACCTGATTACTCATAGACGTATATAGGCGACCTGGCCTGTGCGCAAATGTAGGCATTTAAATGTGCCTATTTGGGGATCTGATAATTTAATACACCACCACTAATGGGCTGTGGAGCTTGTCAAAGTAATGTTATTTTTTTCACCTCAAACAGCAAGCAAACAAATTCTGTTTTTACATCCATTGAGAATGACAATAGTTCCTCAATGTAGGCCATTTGAAAAACCTTTACAGCGCTCTCCCTTACGATGACCACTCAGCGTGAAAGGGAAAAATGTCAAGCTCTGATCCAGTGGAAACATCATAAAATAGGCCTACCTGATTACTTCTTGTCAGTGCTCGACTTGGACTGAAATAGGTTCCGGTACTCATTTTGGGTGCTGGTCGTTGTTTATATTAGGTGCAGGAGCTCCACAATACTTTTTAGCTAATATTCTATAAAGAGGAACGGGAGCTCAAGCAGTAGAACATTTGAGGTGCCGGAACTCAGCTCCGGAGAGCTCCTGCCCAAGTCAAGCACTGCTTCTTATCCTTTGCACAAAAAGCCTAAAAATCTAATCTTATTGGTCACATACACGTGATTACCAGATGTTATTGTGGGTGTAGCGAAATGCTTGTGCTTCTAGCTCCGACAGTGCAGTAATATCTAACAAATTAATTATACAGTTGAAGTTGGAAGTTTACATACACCTTCGGGGCGGCAGGGTAGCCTAGTGGTTAGAGCATTGGACTAGTAACCGGAAGGTTGCGAGTTCAAACCCCCTTCTGACAAGGTAAGGTCAGTCGTTCTGCCCCTGAACAAGCTTTGACTTCCTGACTGATGTCTTGAGATGTTGCTTCAATATATCCACAATTCTTGCCTCATGACGCCATCTATTTTGTGAAGTGCACCAGACCCTCATGCAGCAAAGCACCCCCACAACATGATGCTTGCCACCCCGTGCTTCACGATTGGGGTGGTATCCTTCGGCTTGCAAGCATCCCCCTTTTATTCCAAACACAACAATGGTCATTATGGCAGTTCTATTTATGTTTCATCGGACCAGAGGACATTTCTCCAAAAAGTACGATCTTTGTCCCCATGTGCAGTTGCAAACCGTAGTTTTTGTGGAGGTTTTGGAGCAGTGGCTTCTTCCTTGTTGAGCGGCCTTTCAGGTTATGTCGATATTGGACTTCTACTGTGGATATAGATACTTTTGTGCCAGTTTCCTCCAGCATCTTCACAAGGTCATTTGCTGTTGTTCTGGGATTGATTTGCACTTTTTACACCAAAGTACATTCAGCTCTAGGAGACAGAACGCGTCTCTTTCCTGAGCGGGATGACGGCTGCGTGGTCCCTTGGTGTTTATACTTGCGTACTATTGTTTGTACAGATGAATGTGGTACCTTCAGGCGTTTGGAAAATGCTCCCAAGGGTGAACCAGACAGACTCTTGGAGGTCTACAATTTATTTTCTGAGGTCTTGGCTGATATCTTTTGATTTTCCCATGATGTCAAGCAAAGAGGCACTGTGTTTGAAGGTGGGCCTTGTAATACATCCACAGGTATACCTCCAATTAACTCAAATTATGTCAATTAGCCTATCAGAAGTTTAAAGCCATGACATAATTTTCTGGAATTTTCCAAGCTGTTTAAAGGCACAGTTAACTTAGTGTATGTACACTTTGACCCACTGGAATTGTGATAAAGCAAATTATAAGTTAAATAATCTGTCTGTAAACAATTGTTGGAAAAAATACTTGTGTTGTGCACAAAGTAGATGTCCTAGTCGACTTGCCAAAACTATAGTTTAACAAGAAATTTGTGGAGTGGTTGAAAAAGAGTTTTAATGACTACAACCTAAGTGTATGTAAACTTCTGACTTCAACTGTACATATGGATGAGCGATGTCAGAGCGGAATGGACTAAGATACAGTAGAATAGTATAGAAAAACAGTATATACACATATGAGATGAGTAAAGCAAGATATGTAAGCATTAAGCGACAGATATCGTAGAATAGTATAGAATACAGTATGAGATGAGTAATGCAAATATGTAAACATTATTAAAGTGACTAGTGTTCCATTCCTTAAAGTGGCCAGTGATTCCTAGTCTATGCCTATAGGTAGGAGCTTCTAATGTGCTAGTAACGGCTGTTTAACATTGATGGCCTTGAGATAAAAGCTGTTTTTCAATCTCTCGGTCCCAGCTTTGATGCACCTGTACTAACCTCACCTTCTGGATGATAGCGGGATGAACAGGCAGTGGCTCGGGTGGTTGATGTCCTTGATTATCTTTTTGGCCTTCCTGTGACATCAGGTGCTGTAGGTGTCCTGGAGGGCGAGTAGTTTGCCCCCGGTAATGCGTTGGGCAGACCACACCACCCTCTGGAGAGCTCTGCGGTTGTGGGCAGTGCAGTTGCCGTACCAGGCGATACAGCCCGACAGGATGCTTTCAATTGTGCATCTACAAATTTGCGCAGGTTTTAGGTGACAAAGCAAATTTCTTTAGCCTCTGTCTGTGTGGGTGATCCATTTCAGTTTGTCAGTGATGTGTACGCCAAGAAACTTTAAGCTTTCCATCTTCTCCACAGCTGTGTCTGTCACGAGCTCACTGGTGCGGGAAACTCGAGGGCCCAGAATATTTTGTACAATGTTGCAAGTTCGCTAGCACAAGCTTCAGGCTGAACCCAGTTGATACAATGTTTCAAGTTTGTTACAGACAGACCATGCATAGCCAATGTGATATACACTGCTTAAAAAAATAAACGGGAACACTAAAATAACACATCCTAGATCTGAATGAATGAAATATTCTTATTAAATACTTTTGTCTTTACATAGTTGAATGTGCTGACAACAAAATCATACAAAAATTAAATCAATGGAAATCAAATTTATCAACCCATGGAGGTCTGGATTTGGAGTCACACTCAAAATCAAAGTGGAACACCAAACTACAGGCAGATCCAACTTTGATGTAATGTCCTTAAAACAAGTCAAAATGAGGCTCAGTAGTGTGTGTGGCCTCCACGTGCCTGTATGACCTCCCTACAACGCCTGGGGATGCTCCTGATGAGGTGGCGGATGGTCTTCTTAGGGATCTCCTCCCAGACCTGGACTAAAGCATCCGCCAACTCCTAGACAGTCTGTGGTGCAACGTGGCGTTGGTGGATGGAGCGAGACATGATGTCCCAGATGTGTTCAATTGGATTCAGGTCTGGGGAACGGGCGGGCCAGTCCATAGCATCAATGCCTTCCTCTTGCAGGAACTGCTGACACACTCCAGACACATGAGGTATAGCATTGTCTTGCATTAGGAGGAACCCAGGGCCAACCGCACCAGCATATGGTCTCACAAGCGGTCTGAGGATGTCATCCCGGTACCTAATGGCAGTCAGGCTACCTCTGGCGAGCACATGGAGGGCTGTGCGGCCCCCCAAAGAAATGCCACCCCACACCATGACTGACCCACCGCCAAACCGGTCATGCTGGAGGATGTTGCAGGCAGCAGAACGTTCTCCACGGCGTCACCAGACTCTGGCACGTCTATCACGTGCTCAGTGTGAACCTGCTTTCATTTGTGAAGAGCACAGGGCGCCAGTGGCAAATTTGCCAATCTTGGTGTTCTCTGGCAAATGCCAAACGTCCTGCACGGTGTTGGGCTGTAGGCACAACCCCCACCTGTGGACGTCAGGCCCTCATACCACCCTCATGGAGTCTGTTTCTGACCGTTTGAGCAAACACACGGAGGTAGCGGTCCTGCTGCTAGGTTGTTGCCCTCCTACGGCCTCCTCCATGTCTCCTGATGTACTGGCCTGTCTCCTGGTAGCACCTCCATGCTCTGGACACTACGCTGACAGACACAGCAAACCTTCTTGCCACAGCTTGCATTGATGTGCCATCCTGGATGAGCTGCACTACCTGAGCCACTTGTATGGGTTGTAGACTCCGTCTCATGCTACCACTAGAGTGAAAGCACCGCCAGCATTCAAAAGTGACCAAAAACATCAGCCAGGAAACACAGGAACTGAGAAGTGGTCTGTGGTCACCACCTGCAGAACCACTCCTTTATTGGGGGTGTCTTGCTAATTGCCTATAATTTCCACCTGTTGTCTATTCCATTTGCACAACAGCATATGACATTTATTGTCAATCAGTGTTGCTTCCTAAGTGGACAGTTTGATTTCACAGAAGTGTGATTGACTTGGAGTTACATTGTGTTGTTTAAGTGTTCCCTTTATTTTTTTGAGCAGTGTATACATATTTTTTCCTTCAGGATATTTTCTACTTTTATTTGTTGGCTTCATGTAGGCCATTTTGACAGTTGGCAATATAAAAGTTACTTTAGGTTTGTATCATTTCAATTTAGATACATTTTTTATTAACCACATGACAAAGATTGAGATAGGAAGTTATTATAAAATAAACTGTTCCATGAAAATGTACATATGAAAACCATAACTGGCACTCAGATTGGTAGAAATGGTAAGATAAATTGGCATTGCTATTACCGGCAACTTCAGGAGAGTAATGGCAGAATCTGAAAAAGCCAGCAGGAGCGGGAGGAGAATGCTTGGGTCAGGTTGAGTTATGAGTCTTCTCTCAAACAGTAAGTTTAAAGCATCAGACAAGCTCAATTAATTTAGTCAATTTTATTAAAACACATAGGGTATGTCTATATACCGGTATGGAAAAATCCACATTGGTCGAAAGTACAAACTTTTCAGTCAACCAAGATTTGTTTGTTGTTATTTTCGGGGACTGCCCTTTACAGTGGGGTCCGGAATGATTGGATCCCTTGAAGATGGGCAACAAAGGTATAAAATAAATACAAATAATGAGCTTTCGAAATAATGCATATGCAGAAAATTCCTCCTCCTATACTCCCCTGCTCTAAAATCAAATTGTATTTGTCACATGCGCCAAAACAGGCGGTATAGACCTTACTGTGAAATTCTTACCAGCCCATAACTCTATTTTCTTGACTGGATTGTTGGTTAAGAAAATATTTACTAAATAAACTCAAGTAAAAAATAAAAACAAAAATATTATTAACAATAATGAGGCTAGAGTATATACAGGGGGTAAATGTGCTGGGGTACAGGTTAGTTGAGGTAAAATTGTACATGTAGGTAGGGGTAAAGTGATTATGCATAGATAATAAACAGCGAGTAGCTGTTGGGGGGGGGGAGAGACAACGCAAATAGACCGGGTGACCATTTCATTAAATTGTTCAGCAGTATATAGGTCCTGGATGGCAGGAAGCTTGGCCCCAGGGATGTAATGCGCAGTACGCACGACCCTATGTAGCGCTTCACACAGGACCCAAACCGGCTGCGCGCGTGATCGTGCATACATTTTATTTGTCCCTCTACACCAAACACGATCACAACACACATGTTAAAATATCAAAACAAACTCTGAACCAATGACATTAATTTGGGGACAGGTCGAAAAGCTTTAAACATTTATGGAAATGTAGCTAGTTAGCTTGCACATGCTAGCTAATTTGTCCTATTTAGCTAGCTTACTGTTGCTAGTTAATTTATCCTGGGATATAAACACTAGGTTGTTAATTTACCTGAAATACACAAGGACCTCTACTCCGACAATTAAGCCATACATAAAACGGTCAACCAAATCGTTTCTAGTCATCTATCCTCCTTCCAAGCTTTTTCCATCTTTGAACTTATATGGTGATTGGCATCTAAACTTTCATAGTATTACCAGGACAACCGGCAACACAGTCTTTCAATCACCCACGTGGGTATAACCAATGAGGAGATGGCACGTGGGTACCTGCTTCTAAACCAATGAAGAGATGGGAGAGGCAGGACTTGCAGCGCGATCTGCGTCAGAAATAGGAATGACTTCTATTTTAGCCATTGGTAACGCAGATGCTCGTTGACACACGCGAGCAGTGTGGGTGCAATAATTGAATAACAGATTCCTGAATGCATTTTGTGACGCGACCGGTGTAGTCAGGGTATTACGGTCAGATGCTGCGCAGTTGCCATACCAGGTGGTGATGCAACCAGTCAGGATGAAACTGGCTCTCATGAGGACCACCACAGGAAAGGAAAACCCAGAGTTATCTCTGTTGCAGAGGATAAGTTCATTAGAGTTAACTGCACCTCATATTGCAGCCCAAATAAATGCTTCACAGAGTTCAAGTAACAGACATCTCAATATCAACTGTTCAGAGACTACGTGAATCAGGCCTTCATTGGAAAATTGCTGCAAAGAATCACCCGACCTCAAACCAATTGAGATGGTTTGGGATGAGTAGGACTGCAGAGTGAAGGAAGAGCAGGCAACAAGTGCTCAGCATATGTGGGAACTCTTTCAAGACTGTTGGAAAAGCATTCCATGTGAAGCTGGTTGAGCGAATGCCAAATGTGTGCAAAGCGGTCATCAAGGAAAAAGATGGCTACTTTGAAGAAACTAAAATATACAATATTTGGTTACTACATGATTCCATAGGTGTTACTTTATAGTTTTAATATCTTCATTATTATTCTACAATGCAGAAAATCATAAAAATAAAAAACCTTTGAATGAGTAGATGTGTCCAAACATTTGACTAGTACTCTATACAGTCTGCAAACAAAGCAAGCATCTCTTATGCAGGACAGGTCATGTGGGCTCAGATGTTTTCTATGTACAGTGTACACACAGAGAGACTATAAACACCAAGACATCTGTTACAATTACCAATTAGTGGTTGCTGCTGTACATTTTCAGCCAGGCTGGCTGTTCCTTGAATAGGTCCTATTGAATCAGTGGTGTTGACATCCCTTGAAATGTACCTAGCGTTAGACGTTGACACTGCAGTCGGTGCAGTAAGTGCAGAGCCTGCTGCTAATATGGTGGGAGGTATATTACATTGTACAAGATGTTCCATAAAGATCTAAAGATAGATCACACCATTCATCACCTTGGCTGAAAATTGTTCCGTGCCCTATGTTTAATGTTATAATTGCAAGGAGAGAGAGACTCGGTGGGGTAACCTAACAGAATAGGAATGATTCCTAATAGATATTCTGTCTGTGTCTTTGCCTGCATTTACAGAGGCAGCCCAATTTGGCTCTTTTCTTTCACTAAGGTCTTGATTAATCAGATCAGCTCTGAAAAAGATCTGATGTGATTGGCCAAAAAAGTTCAGGATTCAGCTGCCTGTGTAAACACAGCATAAGACACCACATTCCCCCCTCCTAGTCTGAGATGTTTCAGAACCCATAAACGCTGAGTTACTCTCTCTCTCCCCCCGCTCGCCAACCGCATCTGCTGCTGCCATGTCACAGCCACATTGCCATGGCAACAGCTCACTGACACCACTGATTGCATTTCAGGGTCTTGTCCCTCATTGTGTATGCAGATGGTTTTGAGTAATGGTTGTGTGTTGTCATGGCAGCGGTGTCTGTCCGCTGTCTGTAGTATAGCAACAGAAAGAGCCCAGGGGAGAGGATTCTCACACTGTTCTAACGGATTAACGGACACATTTATCCACATCAACAAAGCCCAGAACATTGAGCACTTCTCCAAAGGTTAAATATACTGAAGATATCTGAGCAGAAAAAGAGCTCACACTTAAAAAAAGGTCTCTAGCAGATGAATGGGGAGTCATAGTAACCTTCACATTTTACAACACAAGGGCCTGACAGCTGTAAATGGTCACAATGTGTTACAGAGACCATGGAACTTTCTGTATCATCTCCACAAGCTTTTCATAAACCGCAGGGTGCGGACAATGATTATTACGCATTGACAATTACCTAGAACCATTTCCCATGTCAAATTCAGATGTAGAAAGGCTTGATTCTACTCATTTTTTGTGGATTGTTTCCTCAAAAGTTCAGAATATTTTTCTCAAACACATGGAACATTTATCCAAAATATTAAGTCATAGGCTAATCAATGTTTACATCTACAGTGCCTTCAGAAAGTATTCATACCCCTTGACTTACTACACATTTTTTTGTGATATAACCTAAATTCTAAATGGATTAACTGTATTTTCTCACCTGTCTACACACAATACCCCATAATGACAAAAGTGAAAACTGTTTTTAAAAATGTTTGCACATTTATTGAAAATGAAATACAGAAATCTCAATTCCATAAGTATTCACACCCCTGAGTAAATACTTTGTAGAAGCACCTTTGGCAGCGATTACAGCTGTGAGTCTTTCTGGGTAAGTCTCTGAGCTTTCCACACCTGGTTTGTGCAACATTTGCCCATTATTCAAGCGCAGTCAAATTGGTTGCTGATCATTGCTAGACAACCATTTTAAGGTGTTGCCATGGATTTTCAAAACTAACTCAGCCACTCAGGAACATTCACTGTCTTTAGCAAATCTACTGTAGATTTGGCCTTTTATGTTTTAATCTCCTAGTGTCTGGTGGAAATCAGACAACTAGGTTCTCTCCTGTGCTTAGCGCCATTCCGCTTATTTTTTAATCCTGAAAAAAACTCACCAGTCCATAGCGAATACAAACACTCATAACATGACGCAGCCACCACTATGCATGACAATATGGAGAGTGGTACTCAGTAATATGTTGTATAGGATTTGGCCCAAACATAACACTTTGTATTCAGGACAAAAAGTTATTTGTTTGGCCACGTTTTGCAGTATTACTAGTGCCTTGTTGCAAACAGGCTCCCTTCTTTTCACTCTGTCAATTAGGTTAGTATTGTTGAGTAACTACAATGTTGTTGATCCATCCTCAGAGTTTAATGGCTGTGATAGGAAAAAACTATTTTAAAGTCACCATGGTGAAATCCCTGAGCGGTTTCCTTCCTCTCCGGCAACCCGAGTTAGGAAGGACGCCTGTATCTTTGTAGTGACTATTATTGAACACAGGAGGAGTCCATGCAACTTAAGCACATTTTTACTCCAGAACTTACTTAGACTTGCCATAACAAAAGGGTTGAATACTTATTGACTCAAGACATTTCAGCTTTTTTTTTTTATTTGTAAACTTCTCTAAAAACATAATAACACTTCGACATTATGTGGTATTGTCTGTAGGCCAGTGACAAAAAAAAATCTACATTTAATTAATTTTAAATTCAGGCTGTAACAAAAAAAATTGAAAAAAGTCAACGGGTGTGAATACCTTCTGAAGGCACTGTATATCTTAAACAAGGAGGAAGCCATGCGTTCATATTATGTAATCTTGGTTAACCCAGAACTAAGGTCTTGTGTAATTGGTCAGACGCTCGATTAAGTTATGAGTCCATACGTGTTAAATTAAAGAGTCACCCATTTTGAATGATAGTTTTTGTGGATCTCTGAGCAATGTTCTATAGATTCCCAGGGTCAATTAATTTGGGTCTCAGATATTGCAGTTCAGCAGGCAGAAATTTGGCCAGTATGACGTAGCATTGAGATATATAGCCTGTCTCACTACACGAAGTTAAAAGGAATGCAACTTTTAGTTTGTGAAAAAAATCATACAAGTCAGATTTCATAAGCCATTGATCATATTTTTTGTGATACCAGTACCTCTGGAAATGTGTAATTTAACAGAGGGTATAACACATTTCTCCCATTTGTCTGCCTCTCAGTCCAGGGTGCATTGCATGGTGCCATTGTGAATGTCAAACTCCACACTGAGGCACATCAATTTGCAGGTTGAACATGGTGAGATTGACTCCTAAATTGGCAGTGCAGTTTGTTTAGGCGATATTAAAAGATACTTAGCTACTTCACATGCTTATAATGACTTTGGTATTATTGTGTGCAGCTACGTTTGCTAGCAAGTTACCTAGCTAGCCAGCCAGTCCATAGAGAGCATTGCGGGTTTTGTAGTTAACTTTAGCTGTAACAGATTTCCACAACGATTCACACATTTTGCTCCCAACCTTATTATACAAAACGAAACTTTTGTTGACAAAATAAATTGTTCTCACATAGTGTTATGTAACACTGTAAATTATAGGAATTAGTGGTTTGGAGAGAACTTTAAGAGAACAAAGTGCCAACCTCTCTTTGCCAAGTTACAGGCAAGCCAAATGTCCCCTCCCGGAACCAATGCTGCTCGTTATCTTACGCATCCCGTTGTATCATGACAGATATACGATACCATTTATGTTTCCGTAGTCTGTCCATGAAAGATGATTACGTAACAGTATCTGCTGACTTCATCTAATTCCACCATGCCTGAAATTGTCATCAAACAGAACAGAAAGTACCAAGCAGGGAGCTCAAGAGGTGGAAAACATTGTTTCACAGTCACCTGTTACTATGAATAGGACACCTCAGAGTTTGACTAGTGAATGTGATTTCTAATATCCTAGGCTGTCGGGTAAATCCATTTGAGTTCAATCACTTTTTGACAGCATCCCTTTGGATTTAAACAAAACTTTCCAGACATTTTTGCCCATGGAAGTGGTCAGAGTGCCAAAACATTCACTGGAAATGATAAAAGGTTGGAGTTTGAAATCATTTAAAACGCTTACAAACAACAGAGTTGTCAAACTATTTTGTAAAATCACATAAGCTACAACCACATATTCACATTTTGTAACTTAGACCCTACTTTATATCGGAGGTTTCTGTGTTGTACCCTCCATCAGTTGAGACATGCTCTTAAATACAGGGTAGGTGTACTTTCAAAGTCATAGAAATTAGAGCCGGGACAATACCAGTATTACAATATTTGTTCCATGGAAAAATGAAAACACATAGCAGATCTAACTATTAGGTCCTTTAAAAACCAGCTGTCTGTAAAATATTGTGTGCTATTGCATGGAAAATAAACAAATGTGACTGCAATGACCACATAATGATGTTTGTTTACAACATTAGGGCTTTTTTTTGTGAAATCCGCCTCATGTTTTGGTTTTCTTGCCGCGATAGTAACGAATATCACAATACCGGTATCGTCCCTGCCCGAATAGAAATAGAATGGACTGATCCCTTCAGACCACTGCCACTTAGCTGATACACCATTGAAATTGAAATGTTCAATTCTAATTACTACCACAAAAGATGGCTGCCGGTCAATTTAATTGGACATGTCTATTCTATATATATGGTACTTCAGAAAGTATTCATCCCTCATGTTGTGTTACAGTCCAAAATCTAATTGGATTCAATATTTCCCCTCACCCATCTACACACAATACCCCATAATGAAAGTGAAAGCATGTTCTTAGAAATCTTTGCAAATGTATTGAAAATTAAATACAGAAATCTAATTTGCATAAGTATCCACACCTCTGAATCAATACTTAGTAGATGCACCTTTGGTGGCAAATACAGCTTTGAGTCTTGGGTAGGTCTATCAGCTTTACACGTTTGGATTTTCTCCCATTCTCCCTTGCGGATTTCCTCAAGCTTTGTTAAGTTAGATCGGCAGTGCACAGAATTCTTCAAGTCTTTCCACAGATTTTCAATGGAATTCAAGTCTGGGCGACTTCCACACTCTTGTTCTGAAGCCATTCCAGAATTTCATTCGCTTTATGCTTGGGGGCCATTATCCTGTTGGAACGTAAATCTTCACCCTCATTCTAAGGTCATTTGCACTCTGAAACAGATTCTCAATCAAGGATTTGCATGCGCTTGGCTACATTCCCTGTTCCCTCTATCCTTACTAGTCTACCAGTCCCTGCCCATGGAAAGCATCTCCATAGTATAATGCTGCCACCAGCATGCTTCACGGTGGACACAGACATAGTGCTTTTCATTCAGGCCAAAGAGTTCAACGTTTGTCTCATCAGACCACTGAATATTTTTGCCTTATGCGCTCAGTCGATCACGTGCCTTGTTCTTAGGAGAAGCTTTTGTCTGGCCATCCAGATTGGTGAGGTGCTGTACAGACTATTGTCCTTCTGACAGGTTCTCCCATCTCAGCCAAGGAACTCCGTAGTTCTGTCAGTGGTCAATGGGTTCTTGTTCACCTCGCCAACCAAGGTCCTTCTTGCCAGGTTTCTCAGTTTGATCGGACACCCAGCTCTAGGCAGAGTCTGGGAAGTTCCATATGTTTTCCATTTCCCAATGGAGATCACTGTGCTCTTGGAAACTTTCAAAACTGTAGAAATTGTTTCATACCCTTCCCCAGATATGGCTCATCACAATTCTCTCTCAGAGATCTACGGCAGTTCCTCAGACTTCATGGTATAGTTTCTGCTCTGACATGTACGGTCAATTATGGGACCTTATATAGACAGGTGTTTTTCTAAATATTGTCCAAACAATTGAAATGGCCACAGGTGTACTCCAATCAAGTTGTAGTACCATCAAGGATGATCAAAGGAAATTGAATGCACCGGAGCTCAATTTGGGGAGTCATAGCAAAGGGGAGTGAATACTTATGTAATTGAGATATTTCTTTATTTTAAAAAATTATACATTTTGTTTTCACTTTGTCTTTATGGGGTGTGTGTAGATGGTTGAGAATTGTTTTAATTTAAATCCATTTAGAATTCAGTCTGTAAAAACAAAATGTGGAATAAGTCATGGAGGTATGAATACTTTATGAAGTAACTGTACAGTGTTTATATGATTTCAATAGGTTTCCTATAGAGGATTGACAGTATCATTTACAACATTCAAACATTCTCTGATGTGTGGACCTCCATCTTTGTGGTACCATTTGAAAGTAGAAATGTCTATTTGATTCCCATTTTAGTACATTTATCAGCCAAAACATGACACCCACCCTGTATTCAAGAGCATGTGTCTCAACCGATGGCGGGCACAAGACAATAACTCCAGTTGTAAAATTGGGTCAAAGCTCCGACATATGCAAATATGAAGAAAATAATAATCATCATTTACTGTAAAAAAATCGAATACAAAAATCTAATACAACCCTGTTTGTACGCTTTCAATTACAGCAATCTCAAACGTTTATCTTTTCCAGTGATGAAGACATGGATGTCTCCTGGTGTGGTGGTGTATACAAAATAGGTAAACACTGAGCACATTTCTTTCTTGAATGTTTTGGCATTCAGGTACAAAGAGAGAGAGAGAAAAAAAACAAAAAAAAACTGTCGGGGGAGGTTCTCTTCTGCACTGTTCAACTAACCCAGTAAAATGTGAAGTTGAGATGGAGTGTCACCTTGTTACCGCCCAAAAGCGAAAGTCGTATCACAGGCTCTTTCCATTTCCCCTGAAAACCGGATGCACACCATTTCTTCTGTCCCCGCTGAGGTTGGCTAAAGGATGAAATGTTTCAGAAAGAGGGCTCTGTGTTAGCCACTCAGCCCGAGCAAGTCTGCCCGCTCGCTAAGGACCAGTGGGTAGAGACAGCAAGGGGAGGAACAAAAGGGCATAACCTTGGCTAGGGCTAGCGCAGGGGCTCCCAAACTTTTTCCACTCGGGGGCCCCTCACGTCTATTTCTATGGCACTGTTCATGACAAACTGTTCACACCCCTCTTGGTGGTGGAGAGAATTTTGCAGGTGTAATGCTAATTTCCTGTAATTCTACACATTTTGTCATGGGGTTCAAAGTTTTTGCAGTTTTAAAGCTAATTGTCTTGCACTTCTATACATTTTTCCATGTCTAATGTGTATTCATGTGATATTTGAGTGACAAATAAATTACAACAATATCTATGGGCAAAAAATATACAAAAAAGTTAGTTGACATGGGCTAGTTGATCTGGACATTTTTGACAAGATATAAATAGCTTAAAGGTATGCAATGACTAACATGACAAGAGGAACTGATGATGCACGACCCAATTTTGAAATTGCACCTTGTGCATTCATTGTTTTATTTTGTTTAGACTACTGCAATGCTCTACTTTCCAGCTACCCGGTTAGAGCACTAAATGAACTTCAGTTAGTGCTAAAAACGGCTGCTAGAATCTTGACTAGAACCAACAAATATTACTCCAGTGCTAGCCTCTCTACACTGGCTTTCTGTAAGGCTAGGGCTGATTTCAAGGTTTTACTGCTGACCTACAAAGCATTGCATGGGCTTGCTCCTATCTATCTTACTGATTTCGTCCTGCCATACATACCTACACGTACGCTACGGTCACAAGACGCAGGCCTTGTCTCAACCTCTAAGTCTTTATTGAAGACTAATCTCTTCAGTAGGTCCTATGATTGAGTGTAGTCTGGCCAAGGGGTGTGAAGGTGAATGGAAAGGCACTGGAGCGACGAACCACCCTTGCCTGGCCGGTTCCCCTCTCCACTGGGATTCTCTGCCTCTAACCCTATTATGGCGGCTGAGTCACTGGGTTACTGGGGCTCTTCCATGCCGTCCCTTGGACGGGTGCGTATACTTGAGTGGGTTGAGTCTCTGACGTGATCTTCCTGCCCGGGTTGGCGCCCCTCCTCGGGTTCGTGCTGTGGGGGAGATCTTCGTGGGCTATTCTCGGCCTTGTCTCAGGGTAGTAGGTTGGTGGTTGAAGATATCCCTCTAGTGGTGTGAGGGCTGTGCTTTGGCAAATTGTGTGGGGGAGTTTATATCCTGCCTGGTTGGCCCTGTCCGGGGGTATATTCGGACAGGGCCACAGTGTCTCCCAACCCCTCCTGTCTCAGCCGCCAGTAATTATGCTGCAATAGTTTGTGTCGGGGGCTAGGGTCAGTCTTATATCTAGAGTGTTTCTCCTGTCTTATCCTGTGTGAATTTAAGTACACTCCCTCTAATTCTCTAATTCTCTCTTTCTCTTCTCTCTGAGGACCTGAGCCCTAGGACCATGCCTCAAGACTACCTGGCGTGGTGACTCCTTGCCGTCCCCAGTCCACCTGGTCGTGCTGCTGTCCAGTTTCAACTGTTCTGCCTGCGGCTATGGAACCCTGAACTGTTCACCGGACGTGCTACTCTCTACCGCACCTCAACTCTGAATGCTCAGATATGAAAAGCCAACTGACATTTCCTCATGAGGTGCTGACCTGTTGCACCCTCTTACAACCACTGTGATTATTATTTGACCCTGCTGGTCATCTATGAACGTTTGAACATCTTGGCCATGTACTGTTATAATCTACACCCGGCACAGCCAGAAGAGGACTGGCCACCCCTCAGAGCCTGGTTCTTCTCTAGGTTTCTGCCTTTCTAGCGAGTTTTTTCCTAGCTATCATGCTTCTACATCTGCATTGCTTACCATTTGGGGTTTTAGGCTGGGTTTCTGTATAGCACTTTGTGATATCGGTTGATTGATTGGAGGTCGAGCCTTATATTTTATTTTCTAATATACAATTGAATAGAGGAGAGCATAATATTCACTCAAATTCCCCTGCCTTCGGTTTCACTCTTGCAAGAGCGGGTATGCGGTTTTCTCAGTTACATTTTTCCAGGTTTACATTTTTTTAAAGCTTCGCTCTCTAAAAAAAAAAAAACTTTATTTTATAGAAAAAACAAAATGTGGATATTCTAAGTCCACAACAATGATTAAACCACATCAGACCACTGAGGTCTGGGAAAAATAAAGACAATTCGATTTTTGGTTGCAGCTACCCTTTAATGCAAGTGCACACCAGCATGAGACCGTTGTTTGGTTAGCGATGTTTCTTTAGCGCTCATGTGATTGCAGTGTTTGCATCAATTCAGTGGCCAATTGTGTTGCAAATGATAATTTCATTCTGCCAGGCATAGGCTACTTTGTAGTTAATATTTAATTGAGAAGGCTTTTGGAAAAGTATTTCCCACTATACTAGAAGGTTATGAATAGCATCATCGCTAAAGGCTACACAAAGTGGTGCATTTCTGTGCCGTTTCAGAAAGTTGCAGGAAAATACTAATCATTTTGTTGAGGTCTTATGATTAACTTGGGCAAATTCATGATCTTTCTAATGAATTCAATACATTTAGTTGAATTCCTACTAAGTTTTAATTTCTGGATTCCGTGATTCCGTCTGCAGCGCTGACTTTATAGGGCACCCACAGGTGCCATATGCCTTGCCTGTAAAAAAAATAAAATAAAAAAAGCCCTATCCCAGGCTAAAGTAGAGCAGCTTCATCAGAATGGGCCAGAGAAAGGTATCTTATGTAGAACAGGCCTGGAGGGAGACGATGGGTAACGGCAATGTCCCCATCACAACCAGCCACTCCAGCAGCAGAGTAGGGAGAAGCTGAGGAGAGAAGCTGGTAGGGAACCTGAGATTTATGCCTGGATTAATTACCAGGGACCCTTGTGAGCTGTCAAGTGCTCCTCCGCTACCCTGGCTCAACTCCAACTGGGTTGCTGTTTCCTTCTCCAATTAGCTGCCTACCTTCATCACTTCCTATCCTACTCCACAGCAGTACAACACTGAACCTCATCGACCCTGCAGAGCTTCCTCAGAATAGGAGGACCCTGCCTTATTCAGATGAGTGTCACTGTGCAACAGGATGACCTTTCCTAGAAACACAGCTCAGTCCCTCGCAGTTATGACTAGCCCAACCTTGCCTCAAGGCTACTACTACTCCTGATTAAATGCAGTGAAACTGAAGGCAAGGAAGCACTTCCCCCACTCCCTATGGTCTCTGGTCAGGCAGGATGGAATAGGCACTGCTGGCTGCCTGACTGTGCGGTGTGAGTGACTTAAGACTGACTCTCCAGGCTAACACTCCTTGAGGTCCGTTGGGAAACCCAGACGTCCCCGGAGATGGCCGCAGGTGTCGGTTCCACAGCTACGTCACCATGGTTATGTAAACACAGCGGTTACACATTATTTCTTCATACAGAACAGAAAGCCATTCCTGAACAGCATTTCCCTGAACTATTTGGTCACAAAACAGAGGGAGAAGAGTCATATGGAAGGAATGTGGCTTATCAGTCAGTTTCCTGTGTAAGAGTGACTGCCTCTGGAACGCAAATATGCGGCCGCAATTGAGAATTAGGTCCAGATTTGAGAGGGTGCAGCAGCACATCTGCCTAACGCTGATCTGAAGACTGCTGTGTGTGTGTGTGTGTGTATGTGTGTGTCGGGGAGCCATGGCTGAGAGGAGCTCATATACACCCAATTTACCACAAAATGTTGAGAACTTCTGGAGCAACCATTGCTACCTCATAAAGGCAGGCAGATGTAATTCAGAAGCCATTTCTCAGGCTCAGGACCATGACTGAACACTTGCTACCGACACACATCTTGGCATCTCCATGGGAGTAGAAGGCTATTATAAAAAAGGCATGCAGACAATAAAGGGAACTTCAACTCCACCCCAAAGCCTCTTTACTTTCTCTATTCTCTCAAAAGTTGTCTTTGGCTTGGGGCGGAAAAACTATCCCCAACATTTGACTGCTTTGAATAAACAACACTGCAGTAATTCCATAATCTCCATTACTTAATCTCAATTTTTTTCCATGGCAGTACCAGAGTGGCTGGAATAATGTTAAAACTCTACTTCCTCATTACGGAAATTCAAATGAACATATTTTCAATCAACACATGCATGGCGGAATGGAGTTAATTATTATGTTAGGTAATAACAACCAAAGACCATTATACCTTGACGTACAGGCTCCCTACCTCCAAGCATTCAGCCTTTAACCCATGCAGCAGGGTGAGTGAGGTTTTACAGTGCATTTGGAGAGTATTCAGACCCCTTTCCACATTTTGTTAAGTTACAGCCTTATTCTAAATAGTATTACATAATTTTCCCCCTCAATCTACACACAATACCCCATAATGACAAAGCAAGAACAGGTTTGAAAATGTTTGCTAATTTATAACAAAAAAAAATTTATCACAAGAAGGCTCTGGCTGGGCCACTCAGACTTGTCCTGATCCACTCGAGTTGTCTTGGCTGTGTGGTTAGGGTCGTTGTCCTGTTGGAAGGTAAACCGTCGCCCCTGTCTGAGGTCCTCAGCGCTCTGGAGCAGGTTTTTATCAAAGATCTCTCTGTACTTTGCTCAGTTCATCTTTCCCTCGATCCTGACTAGTCTCCCAGTGCCTGCCGCTGAAAAACACCCGACAGTATGATGCTGCCACCACAATGCTTCACCATAGGGATGGTGCCAGGTTTCTTCCAGACGTGACACTCGAAATTCTGGCCAAATAGTTCAATCTTGGTTTCATCAGACCAGAGAATCTTGTTTCTCAGGCTGAGAGTTTGTTAGTGGTGCCAGGCCACTAACAAAAAGGCCTGATTGGTGGAGTGCTGTAGAGCGTGGTCCTTCTGGATGATAGCTCCAGAGTTCCTCTGTGGCGATGGGAGTATGTCAGAGTGACCATCGGGTTCTTGGTCAGCTCCCTGACCAAGGCCCTTCACCCCCGAATGCTCAGTGTGGCGGGGCAGCCAGGTCTAGGAAGTCTTGGTGGTTCCAAACTTCTTCCATTTAAGAATGATGGTGGCCACTGTGTTCTTGGGAGAAATTTAATGCTACAGAAATGTTTTGGTACCCTTCCTTAGATCTGTGCCGACACAATCCTGTCTCGGAAAATTCCTTCGATCTCATGGCTTGCACAGTCAACTGTGGGACCATTATATACATTACATACACACACACACACAAAAATGTCTACAAACATTTTAACTTTGTCATTATGGGGTATTGTGTGTAGATTGATGAGGGAAAAATGTATACATTTTAGAATGAGGCTGTAATGTAACAAATTGTGGAAAAAGGGAAGGGGTCTGAATACTTCAAATGCTCTGCTCTCTTGGGTAAATAAATGAAACTAGCTCCAGTAGACAAATAATTTTGAGTGTGAACTATATAACTGTACTGTATTATATGGACCAGAATTACACACATTATTCAAACCATGATAAAGCAGGGAGAAAACATGCGATTCTGTTGCAGTTACAAGTATCAAATGAATTTGATTTTGAAATATATTTTTGTATAGTTAGAAGGCTGACGCATATATAGCACCAGTTAAGACTCTGGACACACTTACTCATTCCTTTATCTTTACTATGTTCTACATTGTAGAATAATAGTGAAGACATTAAACTGTGAAATAAAATAAAGATTCATGTAGTAAAAAAAAGAATTGAATCAAAATGTATTTCATATATGAAATTCTTCAAAATAGCCACCCTTTACCTTGATGACACTCTTGGAATTCCCTCAACCAGCTTAACAAGGTAATCATCTGGAATTTGTGGAATTTCTTTCCTTCTAAATGCGTTTGAGCCAATCAGTTGTTGTGTGACAAGGTAGGGGCTGACAAGGTAAAAGATCAGTCCATCAAGGTCAATCAATCCGGAACATTTTAAGAACTTTGTAAGTTTCTTCAAGTGCAGTCGCAAAAACCATCGAGCGCTATGATGAAACTGGCTCTCATGAGGGCCAATACAGAAAAGGAAGACCCAGAGTTATCCTCTGCAGCAGAGCTAAGGTCAAAATAAATGCTTCAGAGTAAAAGTAACAGACATCAACTGCTCAGAGGAGACTGCCTGAATTGGGCCTTCATGGTCAGATTTCTGCAAAGAAACCACTACTAAAAGAACACCAATAAGAAGGGGCTTGGCTGGGCCAAGAAACACAAGCAATGGACATTAGACCGGTGGAAATCTGACCTTTGGTCTGACGAGTCAAATTTGTGAGACCGGATGAACGGATGATCTCTGCATGTGTGGTTCCCACCATGAAGCATGGAGGTGGTGTTGTGATGGTGCTTTGCTGGTGACACCGTTGTGATTTATTTAGAATTCAAGGTACACTTAACCATCATGGCTAACACATTCTGCAGCGATACGCCATCCCATCTGGTTTGCACGGGTTGGACAATTTGTATTTCAACAGGACAATGACCCAACATCTCCAGACTGTGTAAGGGCTATTTGACCAAGGAGGAGAGTGAAGGAGTGCTGTATCAGATGACCTGGCCTCCACAATCACCCGACCTCAACCCAATTGACATGGTTTGGGATGAGTTGGACCACAGAGTAAAGTAAAAACAGCCAAGTGCTCAGCATATGTGGGAAATCCTTCAAGACCGTTGGAAAAGCATTCCAAGTGAAGCTGGTTGAGAGAATGCCAATAGTGTGCAAAGCTGTCAAGACAAAAGGTGGCTACTTTGAAGAATCTAAAACACAGTTGAAGTCGGAAGTTTACATACTGATTTTAAATGTATTTGGCTAAGGTGTTTCACAATTTCTGACATTTAATCCTAGTAAAAATTCCCTGTCTTAGGTCAGTTATGATCACCACTTTATTTTAAGAATGTGACATGTCAGAATAATAGTAGAGTGCATTATTTATTTCAGCTTTTATTTATTTCATCACATTTCCAGTGGGTCAGAAGTTTGCACTCAATTAGTATTTGGTAGCATTGCCTTTGTATTGTTTAACTTGGGTCAAACGTATTTGGTAGCCTTCCACAAGCTTCCCACAATAAGTTGGGTGAATGTTGGCCCATTCCTCCTGACAGAGCTGGTGTAACTGAGTCAGGTTTGTAGGCCTCCTTGCTCGCACACGCTTTTTCAGTTCTGCCCACAAATCTTCTATGGGATTGAGGTCAGGGCTTTGTGATGGCCATTCCAATACCTTGACTTTGTTGTCCTTAAGCTATTTTGCCACAACTTTGGAAGTATGCTTGGGGTCATTGTCCATTTGGAAGACCCATGTGACCAAGCTTTAACTTCCTGACTGATGTCTTGAGATGTTTCAATACATCCATAATTTTCCTACCTCATGATGCCATCTATTTTGTGAAGTGCACCAGTCCCTCCTGCAGCAATGCACCCCCCCCCCCCCCCCAACATGATGCTGCTACCCCCGTGCTTCACGGTTGGGATGGTGTTCGTCAGATTGCAAGCATCCCCCTTTTTCCTCCAAACATAACGATGTCATTACGGCCAAACAGTTCCATTTTTGTTTCATCAGACCACAGGGCATTTCTCCAAAAATGTACGATCTTTGTCCCCATGTGCAGTAGCAAACCGTAGTCTGGCTTTTTTATGGCGGTTTTAGAGCAGTGGCTTCTTCCTTGCTGAGCTGCCTTTCAGGTTATGTCGATACAGGACTCGTTTTACTGTGGATATAGATACTTTTGTACTCATTTCCTCCAGCATCTTGACACGGTCCTTTGCTGTTGTTTTCAGATTGATTTGCACTTTCGCACCAAAGTGCGTTCATCTCTAGGAGACAGAACGCGTCTCCTTCCTGAGTGGTATGACAGCTGCGTGGTCCCATGGTGTTTATACTTGCGTACCATTGTTTGTACAGATGAACGTGGCATCTTCAGGCGTTTGGAAATTGCTCCCAAGGATGAACCAGACTTGTGGAGGTCCACAATAATTTTAAGGTCTAAGCTGATTTATTTTGATTTTCCCATGATGTCAAGCAAAGAGGCGCCAAGTTTGAAGGTAGGCCTTGAAATACATCCACAGGTACACCTCCAATTGACTCAAATTATGTCAATTAGCCTATCAGAAGCTTCTAAAGCCAGGACATCATTTTCTGGAATTTTCCAAGCTGTTTCAACTTAGTGTATGTAAACTTATGACCCAATCCAATTGTGATACAGTGAATTATAAGTGAAATAATCTGGTCTGTAAACAATTGTTGGAAAAATTACTTGTGTCATGCAAAGTAGATGTTCTAACAGACTTGCCAAAACTATAATTTTGGAGTAATGACTCCAACCTAAGTGTATGTCAACTTCCGACTTCAACTGTATATTTTATTTGTTTAACACTTTTGGTTACTACATGATTCCATGTGTTATTTCATAGATTTGATGTCTTCACTATTAAATTCTACAATGTAGAAAACGGTAAAAATAAATTAAACCCTTAAATGAGTAGGCGTGTCCAAATTTGACTGGTACTGTATAACTTTCAGAATATTTCCCTTAATGTTATTAGCCTACCTCCTCTCTCACGATTGTTGCTTCATTCCTTCCTCGCTTTCAACAGGTAAATGAAATAAGTTTTGTTGCCTTTATTTTCATCATTCTAATGACATCCTTGAATAATGCAGGACTAGATTCAGAAGGCTTTCACTTCTCTTCACGAAGATTGAAGTCTGAATAAATAACTGCTATAGCCTACCACCATCGCGCGTTCGCTCTTCTTTCAAACTACCTGTAAGTTCTATTGGCTGCTGTATATAACATTTAGTAAACAAGAGCTTGCGTCCCTCTTCAAATAGTCTACTGGTATGAGAAATGCTAAAACAAATAATGTCCAGCAAACTATTCTAGTCTAGCTTTTCCTGCATGGGACTCCAAGAGCTAAGGAGTGCTTTTTAAGGGGAGAGGCCAGCGGAGCACAGGTGCGCGCATATTGCACAAGACACAGAGGCTATAAGTTAGAAGCTTATTATGCATAACCCATCATTAGCTACATATAAGGCTAACACTGCATTGAAATGAATTACCTGAAAGAGGTAGGCTAGGACATCTATATATGGGGCTATATATTAATCTAGAACAGGATTATCACTGATTTAAAGCATTGATATTGGAGTGAAAAGGTTGTTTTTTTTAACCTGCAGCTGAAATGTAATAAAATAATCCTTACAATTAAAAAAATAAGGTGATCCCCGAAAGCCAGATGGAGATGGGTAAATTAGATGCAAATTCTGTCTTTATAGTACTGTAGCATAGACAAGGCTGCAGCAAATTCATGCCTCCAGGTCACAAGAAAAGAAAGTTACCACGAGATACAGTAGGTCTACATGCACTGTGAACTGCGCGCCATACTGAGATGGGTGGTCTGTCCCCACCCTGAGCGTTGATTCATCATGCAGAGGCAGTAGAGAAGCCAGATTTAGACATTGCATATAATTTAACAGTTCCATTTTACGCCATGCTGTTCATATAATGTATTATTATTTACTGGTTTCAAGCAGTTATTTATCCCGGGAAAAGGGAGTGGAAATCTCAATCATCGGTTTCCCGCAATTCAACCCTACTGTAGAAATGCTGCCCCAAAAGAGGGATTGAATGTTAGCAAAAATCAGTTTCGTAGATCAGCAGCCTGTTTCTCGGCTACATCGTAATGTTGGGTCAGCAGAGTGCAGCAGCAACTGATTTGGGAGGCTAATACAGTACCTAGCTAGATAGCCTTTGGTGGAAGCACAAAGCATTGTGTGTGCAGCACAATGTAGCTGGTTGGTTAGCAGCATCCCATTTGTTTTATATGAAATGTGACTGGCTGAGCTAGCAAGTTTATACTAGCTTTCAAGCACATTGAAAATCTTGAGAAATACTGCTTGTTGAAGTACAAAACTCCTTTGCTAGATATAAAATGGCGCGACTAAGATTTCTTCACAAAAAAAACAAAAAAAAAACATTGACAGTTATTGTTTTAGCTTAGATTAATTCAGACTGTTTAGAGGCAGAAATTGGGTTCGGCAGATGATGTAACCTAGGTAATATTTTTTAAATGTTATGACAACACGTTGTGGCCAAACTACTTCTGATCTATCCCAATACTGTTTGCGAAATACGAGATAGATAAGCGCAGGCAGAATCAACATGCTGACGCAAGACAATGGCCCAGAATAGAACATCTCTAGAGGGGAGAATAGGAGTGTCCTTACCTGTTCATTGATGGAGCTGTAGTCGGTGGTGGAAACGTCATCATCCTCCGAGTCAAAGAACTCCTCCTGATTCTCCAGCAGCTCCGCCAGAATGCGGCTAACTGACTCCTGCTCCTTCAGATCCTCCACGTCCGTGTCTAAACTAAGGTTAGAAGATATGACCTCAGATCAGCTGTTATCATAAACACACATCCGTGTCGGAACTACAATATACAGACAAGAAACGACCTTAGATCAGCTTTATCACTACCATCCCACCTTACAATAAAGTCACTCATTGCATATTTAAGTTTAACTTTAGTCTGAGTAATCTGACTACATATCAGATGACTAAGAACTGGTGCTAGTAAGTACACAAAGATAAAAAATTCATATTCAATAATTAGACTCTGGCATTGACAGAACAGCTGTTCTCTCCCTTAAGTCAACATAACACGGCTGTTTTCAGAGCATTGGCCACAGACACTCATCTAGAAGATTCTCTTACTATTATTACGCAAAGCAACCCCTCACGTGGCTGCATACATGTCTAAGCTTGATCACCAGGGTGTTATACATTTCATGATATAAATTAACATGTTACCAAATATAATTTCTGTTCTATAAGCACTTATACAGCACCATCTCCTGTGAGAATTCCAGCAACGTGAGATTGCCATTATGCAGGTATGTACACGTAAAACAAAAGTGAACGCCAAGTACTAAAGGCCTGTGGAGGTATGGGTGTATGGATAGGCGAGGTGCAGTGTTGTTGGCCTTACTGGAAGATGTCTGGTCCGAATACCGCGGCGAGGGCGCCGACGCTCCAGCTTTCCTCCTGGAGCGAGGCTACGCTGGACAGGAAGCGGCACAGGAAGCGCAGCAGGCTGTAGTTAACCTGAGGCAGCTGCTGGAGGAAGTACTTCATGTTGCGGGCGAGCTCTTCCTCGCTGCTGTAGTCTGGACAACACACAACAGGGGATTGGAGATAGATGGTGCCAAGGGAAAGAAAGTAGTAAGAGAGTCAGATGAGAGAGAGAGAAAATGGAAAAAGATGAGAAGGAATTATGTGTAGCGCCTGTATAGGGGGTACAGGTCAGACAAAACAGAAACCGAGGAGGAGGATGAAGAGGAGGAGAATAATAATGATGAAAATGAGGATGACTAAGATGAGCTTACCTTGGTAGAGCTGCAGGATGTGGGACTGCATGCCTGCAGGGATGATGGGCTCTGGGAGCTCCTGCAGGAAGAGACGCAGCAGGCTGACGGCAGAGGCCAGGTCAGCCTCCTTCTCCAGGTCCACCTCCTCCCCAGAGTCATAGCGCTGCCGCAGCCACTCCACCCGCTCCGCGTTACCATTGACTAGGAACAGCCCCTCCAAATCCAGACGCCCTGAGAGCAACAGAGACAAAGAGGACAGCAGTCAATCACTTGCTGTCTGCTAAACAGTTATATATGAATGACTCCTCTCTGTGAGCATATCCATGAGGACTGTGAGTACAGCTTTCACTTTGAGTAGAATGGCTACATTAATTTCTCAAACAGATTCCACACTGATTTTAGTACATTAAACTGATCAAGTTGAAGGCCTAATTTCTCAAATTTGTTCAGTTGTACTATAATTTGTGCAGTTGTACTAACAGCTCAATCACAGGGCATATTACATGTAAGGGAGGAAGGAATGTTATTTTACCCACAATAGATTTGGTAAACGCAACCAAAAATGGAATTGCCATGGAAACGCGTGGGGGGGAGGGTCATGGGGGAAAAGTCTTATTGCCCCTCAGCAAAATTAGCCTACATTTAGGCTATTGTTTATTTCACACTAGGTTGAGGTCAAATCAGAACATAATGCTTGCATGGATGTCAACCCCAACACATGCTAACAACTGACTACCACCACCCATTTCTGTATGCTAGCTATACTAACCAGCTTATACGAATGTGAGTTTGCATTTAGCGGTCACTTCTAAACCTGAAAAGGGACAACTTCTAAATGTTGTGCAGTTAAAACAGCCAAATATCCAAATAGGATATACAAGTAAACATATTGTGGGCCTGTTACAATACATAAATCATGACAGATGAGGAATATCCACTGTGTTAGATCAGATTTGTTGAATGTGCGCCAATCTGGTCTGCATTCCATTGACTTCTTTACCACATCTATCCCATTCAATGTGCGTTGGTTGGTCGTGCAAGTGGGAGGGGGGTGATACTATACACATATACACAAGGAAGTCTCCCAACCAGGAAGAAGAGTACACCATCATGTCATTCCGCAACTCTGGTTTCAGATCTGCAACTAGGATTTGTTCAAAGTGAGCTGCCTGATTAAGGAAAACAGTGGGTGGGCGGTAGCTGTAAGGCAGAACACCCTGGTATGTGCCATGGACCCCCACCCCCCCTTCCCTCCATGCCCACCCTAACCCCACTGGGGCTACAGCAGCAGCTCGCTGGCCTGGGCCCCTGCTGCAGCTTACAGAGGTCTCATTAAGTCACAATTATGGCATCCCGTTCTGAGTGCAAACAGACAGATCAAAGTATTTTCAATGCCTGATTAACTTCTGGACTGCACAATTATCATTAATACGGCAGCAGGGGAATGAAAGGTGGTGTGTTTGGGGGGGGGGTGTAGTGTATTACATAACCATTCAATGTCTGCTTGATGTCACATTCAGTTGACTGGAGATATACCTGGAAATGAATCAAGTTGAAACGAAGGAGGAAGTGAAAATCCCTGTCATTGAAATAAGAACTAAATAGATGTTTATGCCTCTGGAGTTGCAGCTTATGCCAGTGTAGGATTGACTAGCTCTTTTTCCCCCTGCACCAAAACTTTCAGTAGAAAGGAGTCTAAAATGTTACGCAATGGAGGAAGCACATCTTTTTGATCGCAGTGCGTTTAGAGTTCAGCGTATCAAAGAGAGGATCTCTCCAAACAACATATTTGGTTTATCGTGATTCAACAAGTAGTCTTGGTTGACTGCAACTGTTCTTTTCTGCTCGTCTTAAGCCACGCTCACTTGTTCGACTTTTTAATTTTATTTAAACTAGGCAAGAACTAATTCTTACAATGACGGCCTACCCCGGCCAAACCCTAACGACGCCGGGCCAGTTGTGCGCTGCCCTATGGGACTCCCAATCACGTCCGGTTGTGATACAGCCTGGAATCGAACCATGGTCTGTAGTGACGCCTCTAGCACTGAGATGCAGTGGCTTAGACTGGGTGGGAAAACTGTCTCAATGGCCACGTTGGGAATTCTAAATTCACACAGACTCATTTGTCAGTCAAAATCAAGTTGCAACCCAGAAAATGAGCAGTTAATTAAAAATATAGGTCCGTTACTACATACTTCCTATCTAGTTTCAGATATTCCATTGTGGCCTGGAGTACAAAAACGTTATACATAATTTTTTACGTCCATGGGCCGTGGTTTGCACCCCCGTGGGCTAGGCTACATAGAACATGAACAGATTTTTACAAATGATAAAAATGCACACAATCATTTAATCTCTCTCTATACATCTATATCTATAAATAATCTCTGCTTTGATGTAGAACAAGTAGAAGCATCTCCAGTGGGGTTTCATACAGGAAACTGAAATTATGACAGGTAAAAGGTAATCTCTCTCTAAAGTACCTGGAGGAGCTGTCAAAACAAGCCACAACTATATAAAGCAAGACACAGTGGAAGAGTAATGGGATTTACTGAGCACGTAAAAAGATACTAAGGTAAATGTGATGCTCAAAGAGATGAATCATTTGCCAGAGAGAGAGTGCGCGTGTGTATTTTTTAGGTCCCATTCATGCAGCTCTCCTGTGTCGCACTCAGTAGATAGGCACAACTCTAAATAAGTTATTAGACAAGGTAGTGGCCTTCCGTTTGTTATCTAAGGAATACCTCTGCAGTTAGAAATGCAGTGCGTGTGTGCCACTCACCATGCTCCTCGATGTACTCTACGATGTGCCTGACCAGTAGGGGGACCTCCTGGCCTGGCTGGCCGCTCTGCTGCACCACATCTAGGGGAACCCCAAAAACCCTGGCTGGTGTCAGGGAGTCGCTGGGGGAAGGTGAGAGGCTCTTCCTCATCGCTTCCACAGCCGAGCTGTTTTCGAAGGTCTGGACACCCGCCAGAGCCAAACCACACAGAGGAGAGACAGATACACTGTCACAGGCTGTGCTCTTCATCCGATATACATATACAAAACAAACACACACACACACACACACAAGGCAGACGGTGGGGCAGGTCCCAGCATTATACAGATGAAATCTGACTAAATCTAATCGGGCCCTGTCTGACCCTCCCTGCCTGTGCAGCTATCAGGCCCAGCTAGCTCGGAGCAAGAGGGTTATGTAAGTATAGTGAGAGTCAACTGCAAGTGTGTCTGACAGCCATCAGAACAGGCATGTTTACCCTGCTAATAGGAGCAGGTACCTGGGCTTGGAGCACTAGCTACGCTCCATTTCAGTGACAGACTTCAATGATCTGTGCCCTATTAGACAAACACACACTGACCAGGCTAGCGGACCTCTCTAAAGATCAGCTCTGCTACAGGTCAGCCAGGGGCATATTAGGCTGTGAAAACAAATACCAATCCATCCAGACACCAATTACTGACTGCAGATTTAAAAATCACAGGAGTGTGTTGTCGGTTGTGTTGGAATGATTCACACTCCAAATGGCTTGCCATTTGTTATAGTAAACATGTTCAGGACCAGCATATTACATCAATGTTAAATGTACAGAAATGGAAATGGATTAGATTTTTAGGCTGCAATTTGACCTGTGTGTTGTTTATGTTGCTGTACTCACCGTTTAGCACTTAAAACACCCAGTAGTTCACCTTATCTTCAGCACCACTCACTAGCAGTGAATCAAATGGTCATCTATGGCTGCTTCAGGCTATGGCAAAAGATGAGCCTGTAGTTCCTCATTGACAGACCGCGAATCCTGATCAGGACTTCAGTAGCTAAGCTGCAGGGGAGAAAGGAACAAAAGTGTTGGAAAGAAGTTGCTTAGGTTCTGAAACCACAAGGCCACAATGACCACTTAATTGCCAAGAGCTGATCCACATTAAAAACATCAAAACATGCTTATTATAGGAACTAACGAGTGGCGCAGTGGTCTAAGGCACTGCATTGCAGTTGCTAGCTGTGCCACTAGAGATTCTGGTTCGAGTCCAGGCTCTATCGCAACCGGCCGCGACCGGGAGACCCATGGGGCGGCGCACAATTGGCCCAGCGTCGTCCGGGGTAAGGGAGGGTTTGGCCGGCAAGGGGTGTCCTTCTCCCATTGCGCTCTAGCGACTCCAGTGGTGGGCCGGGCGCATGCACATTGACACAGTTGCCAGGTGTGCAGTGCTTCCTCCGACATGTTGTGTGGCCGGCATCCGGGTTAAGAAGAAAATTGTGTCAAGAAGCAGTGCGGCTTAGTTGGGTCGTGTTTCGGAGGATGTAACAGGAGTTCCAGCGATGAGACAAGACTAACTACCAATTGGATACCATGAAAATTGGGGAGAAAAAGGGGTAAATGTAAAAAATACATGCTTATTATTACTGCACGTAGCCTAGTTCAAATGAAATGTAGTTCATCATTTGGAAAAACACCAATATTTCCATCAGATATACAATAGTAGTGATGGGGCAGGGATCTATACAGTTACCCTCTGGATATTATTTGACAATATCGCAATATTATTTTTGCACTAGTTGGCTGTATCAAAACTCAAGTAATTCAAAGCCTTATTGCCTATCTTTTTAAGTTAGAGAGCCAATTTGTTTTTCAGCACTTATTTCCACGACGGATCAAAACTTGTTTTGTCGTGGCTTTCTTGTCCCTATGCAGAAGACATACACTACATAACCAAAAGTATGTGGACACCTGCTCAAACATCTCATTCCAAAATCATGGCATTAATATGGAGTTGGTTCCCCTTTTGATGCTACAACAGCCTCCACTCTTCTGGGAAGGCTTTCCACTAGATGTTGGAACATTGCTGCAGGGGACTTGCTTCCATTCAGCCACAAGAGTATTAGTAAGGTCAGGCACTGATGTTGGGTGATTTGGCCTGGCTCACAGTCGGCATTCCAATTCATCCCAAAGGTGTTCGATGGGACTGAGGTCAGGGTTCTGTGCAGGCCAGTCAAGTTCTTCCACACCAATCAAAAAACTATTTCTGTATGGACCTTGCTTTGTGCACGGGGGCATTGTCATGCTGAAACAGGAAAGGGCCTTCCCCAAACTGTTGCCACAAAGTCGGAAGCACAGAATCATCTAGAACATCATTGTATGCTGTACAGTTAAGATTTCCCTTCACTGGAACTAAGTGGCCTAGCTCCAACCATGAAAAACAGCCGAGACCATTATTCATCTTCTACCAAACTTTACAGTTGGCACTATGCAGTCAGGCAGGTATCGTTCTCCTAGCATCCACCAAACCCAGATTAGTCAGTCGGACTGCCATATGGTGAAATGTGATTCATCACTCCAGAGAACACGTTTCCACTACTCCAGAGTCCAATGGGGGGGGGGGGGGGGGGGGGCAAGCTTTACACCACTCCAGTCGCCGCTTGGCTTTGTGCATGGTGATCTTAGACTTGTGTGCGGCTGCTCGGCCATGGAAACCCATTTCATGAAGCCACAGGCAGTTTGGAACTCAGAAGTGAGTATTACAAAAGATGACTAACGATTTTAACGCGCCATGCGCTTCAGCACTCGGCGGTCCCGATCTGATAGCTTGTGTGGTCTGCCACTTTGCGGCTGAGCCATTGTTGCTCCTAGACGTTTCCACATCACAATAACAGTGCTTACAGTTGACCGGGGCAGCTCTAGCAGGGCAGACATTGGATGAAATGACTTGTTGGAAAGGTCCTATGACGGTGCCACATTGAAGGTCACTGAGCTCTTCAGTAAGTCCATTCTACTGCCAATGTTTATCTATGGAGATTGCGTGGCAGTGTGTTCCATTATATACGCCTGTCAGCAACGAATGTGGCTGAAATAGCCGAATCCAGTAATTTGAAGGGGTGTCCACATACATTTTGGAAATATGTGTGTCATTCTCAACTTTTGGACACGACTGCATGTCCAAAAGTTGAGAATGACACAAATATGTCCAAAAAGTTTGCTGCTCCACTGTCTTTAGATATTTTTGTCAGATGTTACTATGGAATACTGAAGTATAATAAGTAGAATTAAATCATTTCATAAGTGTCAAAGGCTTTTATTGACAATTACATGAAGTTGATTCAAAGAGCCAATATTTGCAGTGTTGACCCTTCTTTTTCAAGACCTCTGCAATCCGCCCTGGCATGCTGTCACTGGGCCACATCCTGACTGATGGCAGCCCATTCTTGCATATTCAATGCTTGGAGTTTGTCAGAATTTGTGGCTTTTTGTTTGTCCACCCGCCTCTTGAGAATTGACCACAAGTTCTCAATGGGATTAAGGTCTGGGGAGTTTCCTGGCCATGGACCCAAAAATCGATGTTTTGTTCCACAAGCCACTTAGTTATCACTTTTGCCTTATGGCAAGGTGCTCCATCATGCTGGAAAAGGTATTGTTCATCACCAAACTGTTCCTGGATGGTTGGGAGAAGTTGCTCTCGGAGAATGTGTTGGTACCATTCTTGTTTTCTGGGGATTCAGTTCATTAGCATGGAAAAGAGGGACTTTGCAATTAATTGCAATTCATCTGATCGCTTAATAACATTCTTGCGTATACGCAAATTGCCATCATACAAACTGAGGCAGCCGACTTTGTGAAAAATTTGTATTGTGTCATTCTCAAAACTTTTGGCAAAGACTGTAGATACAAAATTATGTTGAGCAATGTGTTTGGAACTTCGAAAAGCAGTATAAAACTGCAATACATATCGTATCGGCCCCTAAATATTGTGATAATATATTGTGAGGTCCCTGGCAATTCCCAGCCCTATACAATACATTAAGATATTCAAATGATCCCACAGAAAGCTTACAGTGTTGGCATGCTAGAGAATACCTTAATACAGACATTTCATCCAGAAGCTATCCACATGCATGGGGTGTGAGAGACATGACAGCTATGTTAGAGCCCAGTGGTGCAAGGATTCTTCCAAATTAGGCTAGTGTAAGCTAGATGGTGGAACTTGAAGCTGTGCTTACTGGCCTGTCATGGCCTCCCAAATGAGTCCACCAGCTCAGGAATCATGAAGAAAAACAAAGTTGCGAAAACTGCCAATGCCTGTTGGCTAAGTAAGGGAGTTGCCTTCTCAAGGGAGAGAGTGGGGTGTTAAAATATTAACAGACTAGGCTGTACTTAAGAATGGAGCGTTGTTAGGTGCACTGTGCAGTAATGTCTTTATAAGACCGATCTATGAGGCATAAATTAGGCTAGCTTCACACTAAAAACAGTTCAATGCAGACGTTTTTTATCCTGTTTGGAATAGGGGGCAGCATTTTCACTTATGGATGAAAAGCGTGCCCAGAGTAAACTGCCTCCTACTCAGTCCCAGATGCTAATATATGCATATTATTAGTAGTATTGGATAGAAAACACTGAAGTTTCTAAAACTGTTTGAATGATGTCTGTGAGTATAACAGAACTCATATGGCAGGCGAAAACCTGAGAAAAATCCAACCAGGAAGTGGGAAATCTGAGGTTTGTAGTTTTTCAAAGCTTGGCCTACCGAATACAGTGTCTATGGGGTCAAATTACACTTCCCAAGGCTTCCACTAGATGTCAACTGTCTTTAGAAACTTGTTTCAGGCTTCTACTATAAAGGAGGGGGGGAATGGGAGCTATTTGAGTCAGTGGTCTGGCAGACTGTCAGACTTTTGACGTGCGATCACGAGAGAGGTAGCTCTCATTCCATTGCTTTTCTACAGACAATGGAATTCTCCGGTTGTAACATTTTTGAAGTTTTATGTTAAAAACATCCTAAAGATTGATTCCATACATCGTTTGACATGTTTCTACGAACTGTAAAGGAACTTTGACTGTCTGGACCTTGTGCTCGCGCCTCATGAAGATGGATTACTGGGCTGAATGCGCTAACAACAAGTGGCTATTTGGACATAAATGGACTATATGGAACAAATCAAACATTTATTGTTGAACTGGGATTCCATGGAGTGCATTCTGATGAAGATCAAAGGTAAGTGAATATTTATAATGCTATTTCTGACTTCAGTTGACTCCAACACAGCAGATATTTCTTTGGCTGGATTGGGCTCTGAGCGCCGTACTCAGATTATGCTTTTTCCGTAAAGTTTTTTTGAAATCTGATACAGCAGCTGCATTAAGGAGAAGTATATATTTTATCAATGTTTATTGAGTATTTCTGGGATTTGATGTGCCTATCTGCAAAATCACCGGATGTTTTGGAAGCAAAATATTACTGCACGTAACGTGCCAATGTAAACAGCTTTTTGGATACAAATATGCACATTATCGAACAAAACATACATTTATTGTGTAACATGATGTCCTATGAGTGTCATCTGATGAAGATCAAAGGTTAGTGATTCATTTGATCTATATTTCTGCATTTTGTGACTCCTATCTTTGGCTGTAAAAATGGCTGTGTGTGTTTGTGACTTGTCTCTGACCTAACAAAATCATATGTTGTGCTTTCGCTGTAAAGCCTTTTTGAAATCAGACACGATTGGTAGATTAACAAGAAGTTTCTTTAATTTGGTGTATTGGACTTGTTAATGTGTGAAAGTTACATATTTCAAAATATTTTTAAATTTCGCATACTGCCCTTTCAGCGGAATGTTAGCCATAAGAAGTTCTTAACATCATAATTTCTGGGTAACAATTAAGTACCTTACTGTGATTAATTTAAAACAAAGCTGTCAAAAAGAAACAAAAATAGCCTATTAGCAAAGGTTTGAAACTCTTAGTCTTATTGAGAGCACTAATTTACCACCCGGTGATGTCACCAGGAAGGCCAAGACTCCATCCAAACAAAATAGGCTGAAATTTCAGGCTGTCTTTTCAAAAAAGCTCTAAGAGTAAAAAGGAATTATCAGCATTCAAAATTGTACAGTATTATTCCAACTGCATAGTGTGGAAATATATATAAAACACAGAAGAAGAAAAAATGATATATTCAGGTTGATGACTGCACTGGGCCTTTAAGAAACACAAATGAAGTCCCCACTCCCAGCTCGAGTCACACTGCTTCATGGTGTGACGGTCATTCTCACCTTCCAAAGGGATGCGATTAGACGTCATGCTACTATATTTTCCGTGTTCTGACCCAGGCTGCACAATTCCTGTGCACACGCCCACCTAAATCAGAGGATTGTTTCAAATTCATCTCACTATGAAAATGGAATTTCCTATCATGGAGTCAGTCCTTGCCACCCACCATGTTCCGCAACAAATGACCTACATTCAATATGAAAGTAATTTCTACAAGATGACGATGAATCGCTTGCCCCTGGCCTCTTTTTGGTGGAAAACTCAAAGAAACCCTCTTGTTCTGTACATGAAACTAGTGCAGCTCCTCAATTACTTTGCATCCCTCTTGACAAAGGGCACTTTTGTGCTCATGAGAAGCCCTACTTCTACTGTCTTACCAACCACTTAATTTCACTGCCTTGTTGAGTGTCTGCATCACAAAATACCACACTATTCCCTGCATCACAAAATACCACACTATTCCCTATGTAGTGCACTTCTTTTGATCAGGGACTATAGGGTTGTGCACTATATAAGGTGCGCTTTGGGATGCACCCTTTGTCACCAGCCACTCAATGTGGTATTTTTACAACATACCATTTCCAGTACAATCTCCAATAAGCATGGTCTTCTTAATCAGATTGCTTTGAATTAGGCGAGGGTCACAGACAGACTTGAAATAATAGGAAGATGGGCACAACGGGTAAGAAGCAAGGACAAAATGTTCCCAAATCCCCCTGTACTTGGCTTTCATGGACAGAATGGGCCAGTCTATCTTAATCCCACATATCATGCGTGACAATCTTTTCATCCACAATGTCAGCCATTGTTAGGGGAGGGAGAGGAGCCCAGACAGAACAATCAGTCAATGAGGTGGTGCATTGTTCCTGTCCGGTTCTGCATTTCATCTGCCAAGCCTAGCAGCAGTCCTCTCACTTATGCTTTGCTTTTTCAACAATTAAATCACCACCAATGCTAATGACATATCCGCAATTGGAGGGGGGGAAAGCAATTTCCTAAATCTTTCCACTTAATCTGCATAAATCCTGGGAGTTTGAAAGGTTATGGTTATTGGAGAAGCTTGCATGACTCCATTGGGACTTGAGTTCCCTTACATTACTCTGAAAGAGAGGTCTGCGAAGGACTGATTTACTCAACCTCCCGCCTGCACCCCCCAGCTTACTGTCTGACTCCCACCCGCTACCGCAAGAACTGGTCCTGAACCCAACCACAGTCCACAATGTTAATTTAGACATGTGAAGCAGCTCACTTGGCAGCAATCACTGCCATTTTGTGCCCTATAGGCAATATTAAAATGTGAAAAAATAACCTACCGAATACAGTGGCAAGAAAAAGTATGTGAACCCTTTGGAAATACCTGGATTTCTGAATAAATTGGTCATAAAATTTGATTGTCTATTGTTGTGACCTACATGAAGATCCAAACACAGTTTCCTTAAACTAACAAACAATTATATGTTTTCATGTCTTTATAGAACACACTGTTTAAACATTTACAGTGCAAGGTGGGGAAGGTATGTGAACCCTTGGATTTAATAACTGGTTGACCCTCTGGCCGCAATAACCTCAACCAAACGTTTTCCGTAGTTGCGGATCAGACCTGCACAATGGTCAGGAGGAATTTTGGACCATTCCTCTTTACAAAACTGTTTCAGTTCAGCAATATCATTGGGATGTCTGCTGTAAAGTATAGATAAACTTGGGAATTCATTTTTCCGTCAATGATAGCAAGCTGTCCAGGCACTGAGGCAGCCCCAAACCATGATACTCCCTCCACCATACTTTAAAGTTGGGATGAGGCTTTTATGTTGGTGTGCCTTTTTTTCTCTTCAGTATGGTGTTCCTTCCAAACAACTAAACTGTAGTTTCATCTGTCCACAGAATATTTTGCCAGTAGCGTTGTGGAAAATCCAGGTGCACTTTTGCAAACTTCCGACATGCAGCATTGTTTTTTTTGACAGCAGTGTCTTCTTCCGTGGTGTCCTCCAATGAACACCATGCTTGTTTAGTGTTTTACGTATCGTAGACTCGTCAGTGATGTTAGCATGTTCCAGAGATTTCTGTAAGTATTTAACTGACACTCTAGGATTCTTCTTAACCTCATTGAGCATTCTGTGCTGTGCTGTGCTCTTGCAGTCATCTTTGCAGGACGTCCACTCCCAGGGAGAGTAGCAACAGTTCTGAACTTTCTCCTTTTATAGACAATTTGTCAATGCTTTTAGAGGTACTTTTGTAACCCTTTCCAGCTTTATTCAAGTCAACAATTCTTAATTTTAGGTCTTCTGAGATCTTTTGTTCGAGGCATGGTTCACATCGGGCAATGCTTCTTGTGTAAAGCAAACTCAAATTTTGTGAGTGTTTTATAGGGCAAGGCAGCTCTAACCAACATCTCCAATCTGGTCTCATTGATTGGACTCAAGGTTAGCCGACTCCTGACTCCAATTAGCTTTTGGAGACACTATGTGTGTTTGTTGTTGACTTAGATGGAGATCAGATCAAATTTGATGACCAATTTAAGTAGAAATCCAGGTAATTCAATGGGTTCACATACTTTCTTGCCACTGTAGGTTAAATTACCATTTGTTTTCAACAGTTTATCTTCGATTTAATTTAAAATATTGCGATATGCCTGGCTAGGTTTCTCCGCTTTTCACTGACAGTCGCAACTCAACAATCATCTATTTGGTATTTGCCGTGCGCGCAGCTCAAATTGCGTGCCTTTCCGACTGTAGGTTGTGAGATTTTAAACAATTCACAGCTTTTTTACCTTTTAAAGAAGCTAAATTATCCTCTATGGCCAAATCATGCTTTCTGGTGTATTAGCCTATTTTGAATGATTTTATTTATTTCTGTATAGACCGGAGTAAGCTAATTAGGCTATATAATTTTGCCAATTTAATTACATTTACACAGAAAAAATATATAAAACGCAACATGCAGAAATTTAAGATTTTACTGAGTTACAGATAAGGAAATCAGTCAATTGAAATCAATAAATTAGGCCCTAATCTATGGATTTTGGATGACTGGGAATAGTCAGTATCTGTATCAGTCAGTATCTGGTGTGACCACCATTTGCCTCATGCAGCGCAACACATCTCCTTCACATAGGGTTTATTGTGGCCGTTGTAATGTTGTCACATGCCTCTATGGCTGTGCGAAGTTGCTGGATATTGGCGGGAACTCCCGAACATGCTTAAAGGGTGACATATCTGGTGAGTGTGCAGGCTATAGCAGAACTGGATCATTTTCAGCTTCCAGGAACTGTGTACGGATCCTTGTGACGTGGGGCCGTGCAATATCATGCTGAAACATGAGGTGATGGCGGTGGATAAGTGGCACAAGAATGGGCCTCAGGATTTCACAAGTTCTATCTGTGATGGTTTCTCACAGTTTGTGCATAAATTCATCAGTTACGCAAATCCAGTTTCATCAGCTGTCTGGGTGGCTGGTCTCAGACGATCCCACAGTTGAAAAAGACGGATGTGGAGGTCCTGGGCTGGCATGGTTACACGTGGTCTGAGGTTGAGGCCGGTTGGATGTATTGTGCCAGATTCTCTAAAAAGGACATTGGCGGCGGCTTATGGTAAAGAAATTAACATTACATTTTCTGGCAACATCTCTGGTGGACATTCCTGCAGTAAGAATACAAAATCGCATGCTTCCTCAAAACTTGAGACATCTGTGGCATGGTGTTGTGTGACAACTGCATATTTTAGCATGGCCTTTGATTGTCCTCAGCACAAGGTGTACCTGTGTAATGGTCATGCTGTTTAATATGCTACACCTGTCAAGTGGAGGGATTGTCTTAGCAAAGGCGAAATGTTCACCAACAGGAATGTAAACAAATTTGTACACAACATTTGTGAGAAAAACGCTGTGTGTGTGTGGAACATTTCTGGGATCTTTTATTTAAGCTCATGAAACCAACACTTGTTGTGTTCATATTTTTTGTTCAGTATACTTTGGAGAAAGCTTAGCTTCCTCTAGCCTTATGGACTCACCACCTATGTATTCCATCTTTAAAATTGTTCAGTGGAATTTGGTAAAAATGACATGCCGTTGCATCCGAGTTGCATGTTCTGTTAAGATGAATTACCATAAACTAAAATGTGATTTCTGCATTCTGAGAACCGTGGGTGGACGCCCTAATCAGGTTACACAACCAATTGGTCCAGTAAATTTCTTAAAATGTTTGGTCAATTTTAATGCTGACTGTCAAGTTTCTGTCACCACATTTTCCTAACAGAAACCCTGCAATCTAGTAAACTACAGCCTAAATCATATTTATTAAGTACATTTCCTTGGAGGAACTGCCCCATGCATAGGCAGCCTACTCTCTTTCATTGAGACCGGACATACGAGGCCTACTTGATCTTGCATGCACGTATGCCCAACTAGGGGAGGAGAAGTAGGCTACTTAACTTGAAGAGAATTGAAAGTGTGAATGCAACAAATGTTTTTTATTAAATTTTTTATAGAGTGTTTCGGTGGCCGTGTGTTGAAAGCAAGTAGAGAGCTCAATAGAGACTATGTATTCCAACTAAAAACACACAAGTAATTGACTTTCACCTCGACAGACTTTCTACTGTAGGTCTGAGGTGACTGCCTCACCTAACCTCTAAAGGCGTCTGCATGCTTCCCATCCAAAACAGTTCGGAACAGTTTGTGTGTATATTACCACAAACATTTTGGTCTTCGGCAAAGGGGTTTTTCGGCTGATCGTGGACACTACATTTTTTCAGAAGCAAGCTGAAATTCATTAGCCAAAGGTCATTGGTTAACAGTAGGGATTCTTCAATAAAAAAATTATTCAACCTTTATTTAACTAGGCAAGTCAATTAAGAACAAATTCTTATTTACAATGAAAGCCTACCATTGCCAAACCCTAGGGTGATTCAATGATAGTTTTCATGCACATTTTTTCACTTTCAAATTACTGCACCAAACATCTAAGAGGTAAAGTTGCGCAACTAAGCAAAAACGGCATTTTTGCGCAAACAGCAAAAATGACAGATTTCTTGAGCTATCTTAGATTCATTCTGACTATTTTGAGGGAGTGTATACTGGCTATGGCGTCTCAAGATGGAAAAACAGTACTATTGACGCTTTTCTCTCGTTTTTCAAGCAAATATCTTAAGGGAGTATGCGAGCACACTCATTCAGTTAGGTGCCAGCCAAAATTAAGCATGTGGAAGCCTTAAGTGGCACTGGCAAGTAAAGATAATAGGAGAGGTAGATATGTTGACACCACTGAGAAACAGATTTCACAACAGGGCAGTATGATATTGACTGGAGGGAAGAGAGGAAAAGGATATAGGCTAGGAGCAGACAGAGACAACATCTGCAGAGTCAACACTACCTCTGAGTTGAACCTAATGCTAGTCCTGATGGTTGAACTCATTGACCTTAATTAGAAAATAGGCCATTGGCGATAAGTTGAGTGCTAATAATATGGGTAGAAAGAGAAAATAGGGGGTAGTAGTAGGGGATAGGAGATGCTGTGCTACTCTTGCCTTTGACACAGCAGTTGCCTGAGCATCCCATGGGACTGATTCCTTAACTAGATCTCTTTAGGGGACAGGAATGAGAAGGGCTTGTTATTTAACCAAAGGCCAGGGTGGCAGAGAGAAAAAGGTCATAGTTATCTCAGTAAATCAGCACCTATTCATAAGTTACAGTTTACAGCACTGATGTAGCCTAAATTTATACAGGGTGCCAATTTATTGTTCTGTAGATAACATACTAAGTTAGAATATGGAACAGATAATCAGTTACGACCTAGGTGTGAAATGTCTGTCACAATGCCATTTTACTGTCTGAGCATGGGCAGACCTAACCATGTATTGTGCATTTGCATACATGTACCATCTTGGATACTGATGTCAGCTGTTTGAAGGCTTGAGGTGTGGGTGTAGGCTTGAAATGCCTGCAACTTAGCAGAGTTGGCTCGCTTGCCTTAGACAATGACATTCTGATTATGGTTTTAACGTAGATTTTATCACCTCTGTACCAGCGCAAAACAAGAATCCTATGCTTTGTTGCAAGGAACAGTCCTTCAGCATTCTCAAAAGATTGTTGTGTGTGTGTGTGTGTGTGTGTGTGTGTGTGGGGGGGGGGGGGGGGGGGGGAGATAAACAGACCTAGTTCATGGGGGGGTGAATAATGGCTGATAATGAGAGTTGATATTTGAGAGCTATGAATAGAGGCAATGAATAACTAATGCATGGCTTAGCACATAGCAACTTAAACAACAGCAGGTCAAAAGAGAGAAATTCTTGTAAAAATATAATATCTTCAGAGAAATTAGCCTTACCTCGCCTGAGCCCACTACAACCAAGACAATGAAAAAAAATGCACATCAGAATGACTTTGCAAACTGAAGATCCCTCCTTTGCCGCTCAAAGGAAGTAACAACTGATTTATAACAAGGGTAGTGCCTCACAGAAATGAGTCATCTTGACAAAAACCTCACTGGGCAGATCAAAGACTGGAATGATACAATGGAGGAAGACAGGTTTGTGTCATCAATGTTGTGAGGCCCATTGTTTAGCAATAACCACGAAGGGTAAAGCTTCAGAACGTTGGAAAACTTCACTTACATGTTCATTTCAAGCAAAGCACATGCTATATTTGTAGGTGTAAATCATATTAATGCCATCTTAACTGGCTGTATAATACATCCTTTACTACAGCCCTACTAATATCCAACTTGAAGAATGTATTTTCTGTACTAGAAATATTTAGCTAGCTAGCTGCCCATTGTTAGCTGGTTGGATGGGCAGCTAAGCAGGTTGGTATTGCATTGCTAGCCAGCATTGAAGATCGACAAACAAAGCAAAAAAATTATGCCGGCTAGATAACACTGCTTTCAACCTTACCTAGAAGGGTTATGATACGAATGTCTCATTCAAAAATAGTTAGCCAACTAGCAGTCTTTGGGTTGCTTGAATGTCGACACATTCAAAATGCTCAACAGCTAGTAGCAACTTGATCCAGTCCTAGCCTCCAGAAATACACTGCAGTGGAGAATAAGCAAAGCAAAAACTCGATAATGTTCTTGGTCTCTCCCCGGCTAAAAAAAATCTTAGTCAACTGAAAGTAGTCAGTTTGACCGCAGTGCGTTTAGAGTTCAGCGTATCAAAGAGAGGATCTCTCCAAACAACATATTTGGTTTATCGTGATTCAACAAGTAGTCTTGGTTGACTGCAACTGTTATTTTCTGCTCGTCTTAAGCCACGCTCACTTGTTCGGCTTTTTCAAAAATAAATAGGTTTTAACCTTTATTTAACTAGGCAAGTCAGTTAAGAACAAATTCTTATTTACAATGATGGCCTACCCAGGCCAAACCCTAACACGGACAACGCTGGGCCAAATGTGCTGTGACAGCCTGGAATCGAACCAGGGTCTGTAGTGACTCCTCTAGCACTGAGATGCAGTGCCTTAGACCGCTGCACCACTCTGGAAAAAAGAGCTTGGGAGCTCTGCTGAGCTTGTCTGATGCTTTAAGCACTGCTATTCAAAATTAAGACAAATTACTAGAGGGCACCAGAGATCAATAGGCTAATCAGAAGATAAAAACCTGTTCCTGACCCTGCTAGTCTTTGCAGATTCTGCCATTAAGTCCCTGAAGTTGCTGGTAATAGGCCACACCATGGGTCAGCAACCTTTTCAATATGGAGAGCCACGTTATCGTACCATTTCAACTGATCTGCGTGCCAGGTATGATTTTCATATGCACATTTGTGGCACAATTTAAAATGTATAATAAAGTCTTCATATCTCAAAATCAATGTCATGATAATCAAAATGATATCTAAATAAAAATTATACAAATCTAAAAGTAGCTTCTATTGCAAATATGTAAAAATTTCCTAAATAAAGCAAACAGAAGCCCACAGGTAGAAAATATCCTGAAAAAAATGAATATCCTATAAAATCACAAAGGCTAAGCATGGCTTATCTGTAACGAACTTGCAAAATTGTATCAACTCTTAACTTGGTCCAGTGCAAAGCTGGTGCTAGCAAATTTGCAAAACTGTATAAAAAAAATAATAATTCTGGTCCCTCAAGGGTATCCTGTCCCAGTGAGCTCCAGACAGACATACACTGCTGTAAGGTATTTTGTGCAGGGGATAAGAAGTAATCAAGGTAGGCCTATTTTATGATGTTTCCGTTTGATCAGAGCATGCCATATTTCCCCCCTTTCATGCTGAGTGGTTGAAAGATTACAAGAGAGCTTGAAAGACTACAATGATGAACTATTATCATTCTAAATGGATGTAAAAACAGAGACTTTGTTTACTTGCCGTTCGAGGTGAAGACAAATTAACTTTGAAAAGCTCCAGTGATGGCGAGTTAAGGCAAATCAGAAAGAGTATTAGATCCCCAAATGGGCACATTTATAGGCCTACATTTGTGCGCAGGCCAGGTAGACTAGTCCTACTTCTATATGCGTAATCAGGTGTCCTTACTCACGATTGACAGGAGCGCTCCAAACAAAAGACAAATAATTAATTTGACAACTCTTAAATGGAAATAAATAAACCAAAACTTAGTGTAGCCTAGGTTGTGCGCTCTGCAAACAACGGGTCCACTCCTACAATAACAACGGTAAGACTATAGAAAACACAAGGTTTTCTAGAAATATTTAAGCAATTTAATGCGGCACTAAAATGAATGCATTTCAATGAGAAATTCCTTTTTCTTTACCCTTTGTGGGTGTAGCCGAATCTGTTGCTAGCGTAGTAATTGTCCATAATTTTCTACATGGAGGATTTTAAACTCATTTCCTGAATTGACAAAACATTTCAACTGAATTCGCCCCTAAGAGTATCCAAGAAGCATTGGGTCGGGTGCCAAATAGGAGACTTTACTCCCAAGCTCATTTGGAGCCTATCAGTCCTGAAAGTTTGCTTTGCTGTGCTTTTTACGCCCTCTGACCTTGAGTGCGTACATACAGTGGGAAACTGATCTTGTGCCTTCAACTCCACTGCGCTCTCCACTCAATCAACAGGAAAACAAACTCAGCTCAATATAGCCTTTGGCAGACGGTGCTTCACCACAGCATGTTAATCGTGTGCTTACAAACCACTCCCCTGCCTACAGACATTAGATAATATCAAACATTACTTCAGGTTCTAACATTTCACTAATAAGGATATACAATAATAAAAAATACAAAAACGTATTTAAATCGATCTAGTTATCACATGACACAATATAGGAAAATGTTTCACTCAATAAAAACTGATAGAGATTCACAAGACAGGCAAAAACAGTTATGTAGAGGGGATAATTCATACTGGTGCACCAACTGTCTCAGGACTGTCCAATGTCCATCTAAGCTGCCAGGGATGGCGATGGAAAGGAGAGCCTAATCCAACACCAGGAGGAGAGCTCACCAAGCAGAGAAATCCCCTGGCCTGATGGACAGCTGGTTTAGGCTGTGGTAATCTGAACAGACACACATTCAGCAGGTTTAAAGGGCAGGACACCTCAATGCATCTGCTGCAAGCATCCAGTCACAAGATAGACCTGTACCCCATAGTGGGGCCTAGGTCTATCTTGTGATCGGATTCTTACTGGACATAGGCATAGGCCTACCCAGGGGCTCCAAGAAGCCAAGTTATTCTAGCGCCCGCCTTTTTCTGTTTAGAGAACCTCTGGGGTTAGCCCGGTTCATTTAATTCTGCTGCGAACACATCGGTTTCTGGCCTTTTGGACGTCCTGTCCTAGGCTCATCTGACCAGATTTGGTTATGCTTGGCCCGTTTGCGTCACAAAACAATCCTCTAGCAACAACAATCTCACATGGCAGGAGGCTGTGCACTCGAGTGACTTTATTTTCCTTTCCTGACATTCCCTCAAATGCTAAGGTACCATTAAAAGCTTGCCTGCAGATAAAACTCATTAACTATCTGTCTGACATAGAAGTAATTGAAGAGAGAGGAGATGACATTCAGTAACGTAGCAGGCAGCTAAACATTCTGGTATTCATTTTAAAACAATAAAAAAAAGATTAGGCCTAAATGTAATACAGTAGTTTGTAGAATCTAAGTCAATAGCACCAGCGTGGACATGGCCTAGTTATAGCTCTCCATCATCAGAGCATCACTGCTGCTGACCTTCGGATCCCACATATTTGCAGTACTTCACAATCTCAAGCTGGTGTTAGCTTTATTGAGGTGGGCCATTTTCATTCAGCTTGGCATTGATTAAGCCGAATAAAATGGAATTGCAGAGGACAACAATGCATTTTAATCACAATATTATTGTTGGATGAGGGAGACAGACTTGTGTTGCTTTTGCATTGCAAACTATTCTTAGAGATCATTCCATCATATTTCAGGCATCCACCATGCAATAAATAAGCTTGGTGTTTTTCTTTAGAGGCCATGTCAGAAGTTAATCAGACGTATAAAGAAAATAGCCAAATTAAAAACTCAATCACACATAGAAAAAAAAAAAGTCAACCCAGAACAAGAAAAGCATAAAATTAGCGTGCAACTGTGGCACTGTTGATGGTGACCACTGAATATGCTTTAGCTAGTTAAATAACATGCATTGCTAGATGAAGAACAGGCAGCACCTTTGTGTGTGAATTTTATATACTTTTTAAAAATTCGGCTAATCAAAAAAAAATAAACAGGTGTGGATTGTTCTCCATCCATCCTCTCCTGATTCAGACTATACCAATTTCATGGCATCCTTGGTTCAATAGCTACTGACGAGAGAAAACCGAATATCCAATATAAAACAACCTTGAAAGTACCTACCAGCTCTCTAAAAAGTCGGGTAAACAATACTACTATGTTTTATAACGTATAACTAGCTTTATTCCTGTGGCTGTGTGTGTCTAAAATTTCAAGCAGCTAAAGGACAAACCTCACAGACAACCGTCATTCTATTCAACGTTCTGGTTTGAAAAGGAAAGAACATTTACACGGTTTTGTAGCTATTCATTTCAGGCTGTTTACATAACAATGTGTGTATTACAGTGATTAAGACTTGCCAATTCACTGTAACGTTTACTAAATTGCAATAGAAAAATAAACTATTGAATAAGCATTTGTGAGAAAACGAAAATGCTAATTGTGGTCATGTCTAACATTCGTATTAGCTAACACGAAACCGAAATTAAACCAATCTCTGGCAGGACTGACCGTGGAAAGCTAGCTAGCTTTCTGGTTAGCATATACTAAATTGTAGCAGGCTAACTGGCAGAAACTGCTTTTCACCTAGTTAACGTTAGCTAGCATCAAATTCTTGGCAATGGGTTAAATTAAAACAAATGAACATCGCTAGTAGGCGTTTTAGCACATTCATACCCATCAGCCTGCGGACGTGACTCCAGAATAATGCAATTATTTAGTCAAACAAAAACACCTGAACAAATAATTAGGAAATGTTAGCATGCTAACAATGTTAGCTAAACTGGCGAGCAAATGTTGTGAACCTACCAGATTAAATCCAACAGGAACGGAGAGCGATGACCATCAATTACCGTTTTGAGTTTTTAAATTGAGGTCTTACCGGACGACAAATTTTATCAAAATGAAACAGATATTAGCAAAACAAACAATTGGTAACATAGCTAGCTATTTGAAAACAATTCGGTTCCCGTTTGTTGAAATTCAGATACCGTTTGTAGTTCGTTGCTATAACGTCTCAGCTCACACCCACAAGAGATGAAGCTGCCAAATTTTGTCCCCGCCTCTCCCATTGCTCGGGGTTGTATTAATTGGGCACCAAACTTAATCAAACATACTAAAACAGGGAGGGACTTTATGGAATTGTCCAATAAAAATAGCTTATTTTCGTGTTCCGTCGAAAAATGTTTGAAACGTTTTTCTACGTTGTGTTCTAATGAATACCACCAGTAAAGCAAGCGGAAAACTTCCTCATCCATCCACATCGCATCTCACATCTCTAGAAGCAAGAATGTCAGATACAGTAGCACTTTATGATATAGCATATTATATAATCGCTAGCTACATGTTGCCATTACATATTATGAAGAGACAGTCACAGTGCAGACAGCTAGATGTTTCATTAGAAATGTTTTCAAGGTAAAATTACATAAATTCAAGTGGTTTACAAACAACCTTCCATGTGAATAAATACTCAAGTATCACCTTGTCTATACAATCGCAGCAGTTCACAAATCATGTTGATTAAATTAAAACATGGCTTGAAAAGAATGATTAAAACATACATAGCATGAACATGTTGGCTACTGCTCATTCCCCTTTTTGGCTAAATTATTTGACTTTTCAGACTGTTCCAACCTGAATATCGTGGATAAATTTATTCAAAATTATTTAAAATGTTCAAACAACGATGACTTTATCTGATACGATGCATCTTGGATTTGAAATTTGGGACTGTCCATAATGATCGAAAAGAAAGAGTTTGTGCGCCATCTACTGGGAGAAATACTACAGATTGTTTTTGCTGTTGTGGCTCTTGCTCGATAACAAGGATGTGATGTGATAGCTAGAACGAGCTGTGGCTCAAAGCAGACAACTAAACGTTTTTAGTCAGACATTCGCGTTTGCCGTATAGAGTTCAAATATCTAGCCAATACATCTTCAATTGAATAACACTGCGTGTAAGGTGCTTGTCAGAACTGCAACGATTTTACACTTTCGTAAGTATAAACTAGTAGTAGTCATTGCTCTTGCTCGAGAGAACAAATTCTGGATGATTCGATACGTCATCGTCTCACTGGCTTGTTCTCTGGAGAGCTTTCATTGGCTATTGCTGATCGCCGTTCTCAAATCTTGCTGTTGCATATCTCACACTACAAGAGCATCGCTGATTTTGTGCGGGAAAAAATCAAGCATGCTTGAAAATATCGGGATGTCTGTGACTGCTCAAAAGACGGGATCAAAAGATCTCAGATGGCGTCTCTTTGAGCCGCTCACATTAAACGATCGACGATGACGGCCGAGCGTCCCGAGTAGGAAACAACATGTGTATTTTGTGTCTGATCTCAAAAACATGTCTGGGACTGTTAAATCGGGGACAAAATCGGGTAGTGTACAGCAGCTTTTAGACAACCATCATCTTTCTATGACAAAATATATTCTTCATCAGTGTCTCTATCAGAGGTAAACGGCCAAACGTGTTTAATTTTTGTTGTTGTTTTTGTTTTATTGGTGGCCACAGTGTTACATGTAGTGTTTGTGATGCAGACATTTCTGCATTTCTCAAATCAAAATCAAATCACATTTTATTGGTCCATACATATGTTTAGCAGATGTTATTGCAGGTGCAGTGAAATGCTTGTGTTTCTAGCTCCAACAGTGCAGTAATATCTCACAATACACACAAATGTAAAAGTAAAAACATGGAATTAAGAAATATTAAGATGAGCAATGTTGGAGTATGGAGTATATATATATATATATATACAGTACCAGTCAAAAGTTTGGGACAATCCTACTCATTCCATAGTTTTTCTTTATTTTGACTATTTTCTACATTGTAGAATAATAGTGAAGACATCAAAACTATGAAATAACACATGGAATCATGTAGTAACCAAAAAAACAGCTTCACCTGGAATGCTTTTCCAACAGTCTTGAAGGAGTTCCCACATATGCTGAGCATTTGTTGGCTGCTTTACCATCACTCTGCGTTACAACTCGTCCCAAACCATCTCAATTTTGTTGAGGTCGGGGATTGTGGAGGCCAGGTCAGCTGATGCAGCACGCCATCACTCTCCTTGTTGGTCAAATGGCCATTGCATAGCCTAGAGGTGTGTTTGGTCATTGTCCTGTTGAAAAACAATTGATAGTCCAACTAAGCACAAACCAGATGGGATGGCATATTGCTGCAGAATGCTGTGGTAGCCATGGTGGTTAAGTGTGCTTTGAATTCTAAATGAATCACAGACAGTGTCACCAGAAAAGCACCATCACACCTCCATGCTTCACAGTGGGAACCACACATGCGGAGATCATCTGTTCACCTACTCTGCATCTCACAAAGACACAGCGGTTGGAACCAAAAATCTCAAATTTGGACTCAAAGGACAGATTTTCACCGGTCTAATGTCTATTGCTTGTGTTTCTTGGCCCAAGCAAGTCTTTTCTTATTATTGGTGTCTTTAGTAGTGGTTTCTTTGCAGCAATTCGACCATGAATGACCCAAACTGCTACAGACCTATATCTATCCTACCCTGCCTTTCTAAGGTCTTCGAATATATATAAATAAATATCTTGATTTAGTAATTAAGATAAAATATCAAGGAAACAATGAAAGGGCTGTTTTCAGACAGTTTATTTTATTGCTGTGCTTGTTGATTCACACTCCTTGGAATATTTTGAATGTGTGCTTGGTGAGTCAGTCCAAACACAGATACGTAACATTTGTTACCGAATGAACATTTAAATAGCAAAACAGTAACACAATAAATTACACTAGAAAGTCTTAGAAGAATTCTCACAAAAAGAATACAACATTTGTATGTATATATTAAACAAGAGGAATGCACATTCTTTGAAGAAAATGTATATTGAGCATTCTGTTTGGTGAAATAAAAAGTCAACTGTCATTGTAGCAACGTATATCAATAGCTTACAAAACAGTCACACCTTTTCAAAGGTCATCATTCAAAAAGTGTTGGATAATATCATGCTCTATAATTAAACACTTATGAAACAATTTCATGATTGAATGTCTTGATTCTTATGAGGGTTACAATGAGATATTTCTTAAAAATGTTTATTTTCCATAGGTAATGATGAAGACTTTTTTCTAAAATTAAACATGTTGATGAACTCTAGTCTTCGTAGAATTACACCATAAGAAAACATCAGGACAAGGATACAAATGAGAGTAAATGGGAAACGTATAATACCATTGCTGTTTACAATTGTTCATATCAGGTACAGAAAATATATGTCTTACAAGATCTAAATGAACAGGTTGACTTTATATACTGCTCATAATAAACTACAACTTAATGATTGCATATGGGAATGGCATGGCACCAATGAAATCTAAAATGACTACACATTGACCTGGGTGTGTTTTTCTTGTGTCCAATTTCTCTTCTTTGAATGGACTCAAATTTACAAAATTATTGACATACATTTGGGTGCTTGGTCTGAGTAATTCATAATTCCCTTCATCACATTCCCTACACATGTATACAGTATGCTGTGTTTAACACTTCTGGAAGCACACCAAGATACAGAAGTACCAGTATACAATAACAAGAATACCATGACCCCTTTATGTTACAAGACATCAACCTACAATAGACCTTGGAACAAACAGATGGTTCAAGGGCAAACATCTCCTATCCAAAAAACAACATGGGCCAGATTCATCAAGGACCTTTCTCACAGCATTTCCTCCATGATCCTATTCCACTGGTAAACAGCCTTGAACGTTGGCATTGGAGAAATACTACCATTATTACAGTTGAAATGACTTAAGTGAGTAACAATAATTAGCCTGATGGCCAACTAAAACGGCACCAGCAAACTAGAAATCTCTTATATGCGTGATAAATCTCATTCCAAGACGAAGTACTGATTGCTCGGAGATTATGTCTTGTACTTCATAAAAACAGTCTTATTAATGGCGTTTTTTTCCACTTCTTCCCCTTTGTGCACATAATCCATGGTTTAAGCTTCATACACCCTGCTAAGAGAGAAGGGAACATGTTGTTAAATACAGCCAAATATACAGTACATGATTACTTAGCTATATAGATTCCTATAACCATACTTTCCATAGCGGGAGAAGCTACACGGACACACCTGGTGCCCAAATTGATGACGCATATCGCATTGTGAGAGTCGACGAATGGATTCGGTTGAGTCTGTTCAGTCAAATGTGTGTGTAAGATGTATGTAATATATATGTAATATATATATATATATATGTAATATATATATATATATATGTAATATATATATATGTAATATATATATATATATATATATATATATATATATATATATATATATATATATATGTAATATATATATATATATATGTAATATATGTAATATATGTGTGTGTAATATATAAATACATTTTAAAAATGTTTTTTAAGTAGCTAGACATTAATGCCATAGTTTTGTGTGAAAATCACTACAATAAATGTGCCTTAGCTGTCACCCTTGCCTCTAGTACAAACTGTTCAGTCTATCCCGCTTCATCTTATTCTTTGTATTTCTATGGCAGATTCGCAGCTACAATTTATGGAAAACACTTGGAGATAATAGATGGCGAAGTGCAAGATAGTGGTTTTCCCAACCCATCTGTGGTGAAGTTTTCCCTAAATGCTTATGACAAATTCAGCTCCAGAACCAGCCATAGCCTAGCCAGCTTACTAATATTTTGAATATGCTGTAGCAACAGAGATCATTAGCTAGGTAGATAAGGTTAGCATGTTAGCTAGCTACACTGACAGCTGTCAGTTACTTATTGTTCTTCCTCCACTCAATGTGGAAATCACCACAACGTTCCCACCCCCAATTCGTGAATATGTATTAACAGCCTGTATCCTTCGTCGGAGGTAGAACCTAAACAAGAATTTCAGCTATAGGATAGAAATTACATCAAAATACAGACGGTAATTGCCCTCTGGTGGGGGCCATTCAAATCATGGAGTGGGATGACCTCTCACCTATGCTTATCCTTCCAGATCCGGAACCACTTGACCAGGTTTTTGGTACTCTGCAGTTTAGGGTGCAGACAGTACTCCTGACCTTTGAAGCGCGCCACGTTCTCCATGGTGACACTGACGAACAAAAGGAGAGAGTGTAAGAGAAACCAGCTAATCCACATTACTGCATGAACAGGCTTTAAAAACAGCACTGGGTATACATGATCTCGGAGCCTGGCTAGATGAACCCATTGACATTCAGAGCAGCAGTTGGAGAGACCGTCTGTATGGCATTTTTGAGCCAGCCGTGACATGTGCTGTGTGTTGTGCCCAGAGCTCTGCAGGGGCTTCTCAAATCAATCTCTTATAGTTTGTCTGCTTCTTAATTAATTATTCACCTGCCCAGCCAACAGAGGCCTTGGATAATTTCTAACTCTTGGTTGGAGTTGGAGGCACTGCTGTGACAGTGGAGGTGGCCCCGCAGAATGTTAAATTCTGAGACGTGAGCCATGCCAGCCAACAGAGAGAAGGGGCACTGTTTCCGGAGCCTGCTGAGTCTCATTTTTCACTTAGGTCAGTGGCCAGCAGCCACTATTTTATGCAAATAGACCAGCTTTAACTGTTTGGTGTTCAACTAAAATGTATCACATTGGCCCCAGGATATAAGATCAGTTTAGTGGTCCAAGGAGCCAACAAATCTGTTGGATGGACCCTAAGGCCTTTTGATAAAATCAAGAACAATGTAATGTAATCCATGACAGCGGGACAAAAAAACATTTGAATTCATGGTTTGGGAACACATCTATGCAATACCTCAAGTGAACTACAGATGGCGAAAGAGTATGTGATTTTTTTTTTTTTTTTACAAAAGTAAGCACCCACTTCCACTGAAAATGACTAAAACGTGAGATCAGCATCTATTTTGGAAAGGGAAAGCAACAGTATTCAACTCCATTTTGAACCCCCAAAAATAGTTAGAAAGTCACTCATATCTGAAGAGGTAAAGTCCATATTGGATGCCTATTGATTTCTCCACCGGAGCAGCATCTGCTGTCAAACTGGGAAAGCTGTTCTGACTGTGGCATCTGGTGGAAATCACACATTTCCTGGTTGCAAAAATTCTACACAGTTCGCTCAATTTCAGTTTGTGTGAGACAACAAGCACTGAATAGTGTAGGGAATCATTGTACCATCTAAATCTCAGTGAAATATATGTTTAATAACAATAAATATAGTTTTTACAGCTGTTTGAAGCAGGTGGACAAAAAAAACTCAACTTTCATTTTGGTCTACCGGCTTCTAACAGATGTAAAAACAGTATGTTTTTGTTATCGGAAGTTATATTTCACAGTGATTTAGATGGTACAATGATTCCCTACACTATTCGGTGCTTGTTTTCTCACATAAACTGGAGCAAAAAGTGTAGAATTTTTGCAACCATGAAATGACAGTGATTTCCACTAGACAACAGCCATAAAGTCCATCGGGAGAAATCAATAGGCAAATATCACAGCCAATCACAACACTGACAGGTAAGTAATACTGTGAAACACTATCATGCCACTATTAGTACTAGATATACACTATTCAAATTCCCAAAAATACTAAGTGTTACACCTTTAAGCTAATAGGTTCTAAAAATATCAGTTCAGATTCCATATAAATATATGAATAGGTCAATCAGCTGCTTTGTTATAGTATGAGATTAGAAAATTAGAGTGAATATTTATTAAAAAGTTTGTGCATTTGGTAAACAAACTGAATAGCACAAGGAGTGACTGACATCTGAGACAAGAGGACAAAGAGAGAAAGCAGGATAGACATGATTCACAGAAATGACTCACAATATCATCTTCTCTTGGCAGAAAGGATGTTTGGGTTTGATCTCCAGCTTTTGCACATCCTTGTAGCGAATCTTTGGCCCTTTTCTTGTGCACCTGCACTTGTAGGCTGTAAAAAAAATATATAAAACAGACATTAAAATTACAATAAAATTGAGGTCAAATGAACACGTTGGTCTGAACGTTTAACCATCAGTAGATCTATATTTTCTAATGAGAATAACGGATCAGTTATGACTTTCGACTTCACACAGTGTCAGGCGTAGTTCTTAACCTGTATGAAAAACGAACAAAGAGAACGAGAACGATTGAATAGGACTGTAATTGTAAAACATTCAACTTTATTATTGTCTCCACTGTAAATCAAGGCTTGTGGATTCACACCGCCACTGGGACTGTTTAACACGCATGCAGGTGGTCAGGTGAACCGCTGTAGCAGGCTCATGCTTACTTTGAAACGTGTGACCCACATCTTCAATGCTCCCTCATCAAAAGTCTCCAATTCCTCAACACCGGGCATTACAATTCTCATCAACCACGCGAACCAGACAAATCAGATAAAGAGCAACGCATAAAATGCTAACAACCATCATTAATTTGGTGAAATGTAAAACCTTTAAAATGATAACATTTATACAACGTCGCCTGGCTTCAGACTGTGGCTGAGTGGTTAACGCAATAAAAACGAACAAAGCGACAATTGTACAAAACAAAAACAGTAATATAACTGTTATGAACAACAATAGCCTATACGGTTGCCAAAACGGAGTAGATTTGGAGATTACAGGAGCATACATTACAGGAGCAATTCGGCTGCACGTTTTTTTTTGTTGACTCATTACCATTAGATTAACATGTTTAAAGGCTGAACACATACTATTTCCGATAAGTTTCAATAGGGTCTGGCTCCTTCACATAAGTTTTACATTGCTCAAATATAAATATATATTTACCTTCTGTGTGGAGGGAATATAAGGCAATAACTAACAAAAGCAACGCTGCTGTTGTACAACGATGCATCTCGTCTGCTGCTAAGGAACCTCAAATTCGGACCTCCCGGCAGGTTACCCCAACGAAACCTCACTCAATCGACAAGATCTTGGTATTCGCCCTTTAATTTGAGGAGATGACAAGAGAAACAATGTTTGATTTCTATTCTTCCGAATACTCTTGAGTTTTCACCAACTCCGTAGGTCCAGAGAGCTCAGATCAGAAACGTCATTCGGACTTCACGCTGCTTGCCGTCTTTCCCAATATGTTGTTGAGCAGCAGCTTTTAAAAACCCTCTCTGTCCCATCTCATTACCATGCACAGCGAGCCAACGAATCAAACACTTGTACAAGAGAAGTGGGATACATAAAAGAGAGGGTAATATAAGGGGAAGAACCCTAAAGGATTGGAAAGTTTAGATACCAGTTGATTAGAGTTACTATGCTGATTATCAAAGTTGCCTGGGACAGATCGCAATTTACTCAAATATTCTAACAATGTAAGATCATTTGTGCATAGCCCAGACATTGTCTCTGATTTTCAAACATTTATATTCAGGCTATTCAGATTAATTGAATCTCCTGACTTCAGACCCTAGACATGGCATGATTGTGGGAAAACGTCGTATAATCACAGTGGTGGTGAAATAAATATTACATTGGCACCATCTCCGGACTTTCTGGCAACTTAGGCACTTCAGAGGTATTGTTTAAGTTCTTGAGAATCAGACACTGACACATCTGGAAGTAATATGATTGATGGAGGGGGACCTTTAAATAGAAATGGATGGGAATACATTTGTACTCAATTAATTGTCACCATTCTGTTTTCTTCCACAAGGTAAAACAATAGAGCGCTGTTGTATTTGAGAATCTATCAAAAACAAAATTATTGTTTTCAAAAGAGGATTTTAAAGTCAACTCACTGAAGCCATGGTTCTTATAAAGTCCTAATGAAAAGTGACAGACTGTAGACGTGTTGGCAGATTGTATCTTGGTTGTAATTATTATTATTATTGTTATTATTTTTTATATATGAATATTTTTTGAATCAAAGTTATTTGGAACATTTGTGGATGAACAATGTTAGTAGGGTGACATTAATGAATGCACCCATTGGTTATTTGCAGATTACCATGCAGAGTAGTTCCTTGTAAAAGATTGTTATGAGCAGAACATTTTACCCCACCCATTCATGCTACAATAATTTTGGGAACAAAAAGCCTTCATCAGAATATACCCTTTTGCTCTTCAGCCAATCCTCTCCTCCCATCTTTCATCACTCATACCAGCCTCCCTCTTTATTCTCTCAAAAGCTGTGTGTAAAGTAAAAAGTGAGCAAATGAAATGTGAAGCAAACCTTACGTCATTCTTTGCAATCATAATGTAACATTTGCCCTGTTTGACTTGATGCTGATCACAACGTGAAGACGTTGATGAAGATGGATTCCAATCAATTGGATAAGTCCAAATCAATTAAAGTTGATGTTTGTTGACCTGGTTCATGCATCTCCAAAGAAGGTAGTGATATCTACTCCATCCATTCAGGATGGATTTGAAGGGAAAATGAGGTTGTAAGTCGGTGGGTTGTTATTCAGTTTGTTATCCCAAAAGTAAAATATGTCAAATACTACAGAACATTCAACAGAGCATCAGTTGAGCACTTTAGTTGATTAATCAAAATTATTTCTGCTCCAAAAATAGCTGTGTTTACATTTATCGGTTACACAAGGTGCACAACTGTTTATGAAATTATAAACTCCCTATCTCATAGGAACACACCTGTATTGTGTCTGTGTGCTTTTAGTACACTTGGCAATGGCCTATCCCAGATCAAATTCACAGCCCTAAGTAAACGTTATCCCAAAGTCAAACATTTAGTTCTATTCTCTGTCTTCCACTGGATGCGGTGTTGGGACTGATGGAGGGGCCCTGCCAGAGATAGCCTAAATGCAGCCCTTCGTCTGCCAAGAGACGGTCATGCCATGAAACCCAAACAGATCAGCCAAGCAACGGTTCAACGCTCTGGGCTCTCAGCAGCAGCAGCAGCAGCAGCAGCAACACCACTAAATAAGGAGGCAACCCGCACACAGCATTGTCATATGATGTGTCTCAAATTGCACCCTATTCTTTACATAGTGCACTACTTTTGACCAGAACCCAAGTAGCTCACTATATAGGGAATAGTGTACCCATTTGGGAGGCAGACAGTCTCTCTGACCTGGGGAGTTGGAAGGCAAGGCGGGGAGATATGGGGGGGATGGGTTCTGTCTCTCCAAACATTTGTTGTTCCAGTGAAGGCAACGATTTATCAAGCCTACACAGTCCATCTCGACCACAGACACCTGCTTGCTGACCGCAAAAAAACACATTGGTTCACATTGATCACTGACAGACTCCCCTGTCAGGCTTCCACTGGGACAGCACCAAGGCCTACATGTGTGACATCATATGAGCCTGTGACCTTCTGAGTCATTTTGAGGAAACACAATCAACTCCTGAAGAGGAGAGCTGTCGGATACTCATCATGTCTGATCCTGGTGATGGAGCCTCACTGATATACAGGGTCTGTCTCCTGGCGGCCCAATCAAAGTTGGCCATGTGGGTTGAGCCGCCTCAGACATCATTGAGTTGATATATGCTATGTGACTTATGCTGGCTCTCACCCCCCATGGATGACTTCTGTGATGACTGAAGCTCATTTACTGCATTTCTACACAATAAAACAAGTAAAAAATGAAATTGACTCCAGACATTATTACCTTGGCTGCTGCAACTTCATTCACCTCAGTCAACAGGGGACTTAACATTTTACAAACACATGTCATACAGCAATTAGCTGCTATGCACTATCTCAACACCAGGATCAAAAACTCTAATTTAGTTTCATGTCAAGTTAAATATCATTTACCTAGCCATCTACAGCCATCTTCCTCTGCACTGTTTTGCGCTGTTCACTGCATAGCTGCTTCGAAGCACCATCCATAGTCCTAAAGCCAGCCAGCTGGGCAAACAGCCCTGCTCTGAGCCTACCGCATGGTCCTAAAGTCAGCCACTAATACTGCTACGCTGCATTTCCCTTTTAATCTTGATTGGAATGATTTGTTGGTGTTGAGCTAGGGCCATACCCAATTGACCCCCTGGCTGCTAGCCTACATTAATTTATACGGTGCAGTGTGAGTCCTGGGAGATATGAGTGAAATCAGCATCATGGCTGTGGCAGTGTGGACATTGGCAGGCGAATAAAGACGTTGGAGCCCCGTTCTAATTGGCCTGGGCCAGGAAGGGCCATAGATCATCCTGTCTGCGTCTCAAATGGCACCTTTAGGGCCAATAGGGCTCTGGTCAAAAGTAGTGCACTATAAAGAGAATAGGTTGCCATTTGAGATGCAAACCCTGTCTGTCGGGGGAATTAGGGAGCAGGCCCTTGACTCTGCGTGATAGCCTTGTCCTCTACTGTGATTGGGACATTAGTTACCCTGGTGCCCAATATAGTCCAACAGGAGCCGGCCTGGTCATGCACCACACAGTGATAAGAAAGGCACGGTTCTGCCTGGCAGCTAAAGGCACGCAAATCAGAGAGATGGGGTAGAAAAAGAGTGAATGATCATCTTTGAAGATAGAACATAATACTGGCTTGTGTTCTAAATTAGACTATATTAGAACAGGATATAATTAGATAACATGTAATTGTGTATTTAAAAAAAAAATATTATTTTTATTGAACCTTTATTTATCCAGGTAGGCTAGTTGAGAACAAGTTCTCATTTACAACTGCGACCTGGCCAAGATAAAGCCAAGCAGTGCGTCACAAACAACAACACAGAGTTACACATGGAATAAACAAACACACAGTAAATAATACAATAGAAAAAGTCTATATACAGTGTGTGCAAATGAGGTAGGATAAGGGATGTAAGGCAATAAATAGGCCATATTACAATATAGCAATTAAACATTGGAGTGATAGATGTGCAGAAGATGAATGTGCAAGTAGAGATACTGGGGTGCAAAGGAGCTAAATAAATAAAATAAATAACAGTATGGGGATGAGGTAGTTGGATGGGCTATTTATAGATGGGCTATGTACAGGTGCAGTGATCTGTGAGCTGCTCTGACAGCTGGTGGTTAAAGTTAGTGAGGGAGATATGAGTCTCCAGCTTCAGTGATTTTTGCAGTTCGTTCCAGTCATTCAAATCAAATCAAATCAAATGCATTTATATAGCCCTTCGTACATCAGCTGATATCTCAAAGTGCTGTACATAAACCCAGCCTAAAACCCCAAACAGCAAGAAATGCAGGTGTAGAAGCACGGTGGCTAGGAAAATGGGGCATGGTCCTAGGGCTCAGGTCCTCCGAGAGAGAGAAAGAAAGAGAGAAAGAGAGAATTAGAGAGAGCACACTTAAATTCACACAGGACACCAAATAGGACAGGAGAAGTACTCCAGATATAACAAACTGACCCTAGTCCCCCGACACATAAACTACTGCAGCATAAATACTGGAGTCTGAGACAGGAGGGGTCAGGAGACACTGTGGCCCCATCCGAGGACACCCCCGGACAGGGCCAAACAGGAAGGATATAACCCCACCCACTTTGCCAAAGCACAGCCCCCACACCACTAGAGGGATATCTTCAACTACCAACTTACCATCCAGAGACAAGGCAGCAGAGAACTGGAAGGAAAGGCGGCCATAGTAGGATTTGGCTTTGGGGGTGACCAGTGAAATATACCTGCTGGATTGTGTGCTACGGGTGGGTGCTGCTATGGTGACCAGTGAGTTGAGATAAGGCGGGGCTTTACCTAGCAAAGACTTATAGATGACCTGGAGCCAGTGGGTTTGGCGACAAATATGATTTTATGGACCACAAAATTATTTAATTGCAATTTGATTTTACATGCATTTATTTTGTTTATTGTGTTACATATTTGTACAAAACATTAGGAACACCAACCTAATATTGAGTTGCAACCTGTCTTGCCATTGGAACAGCCTCAAGTCTGGGCATGGACTCTACAAGGTGTTGAAAGCATTCCACATGGATGCTGGCACATTTTGACTCCAGTGCTTCCCACAGTTGTGTCATGGATGGATGTCCTTTGGGTGGTGGACCATTCTTGATACACTTGGAAAACTGTTGAGCGTGAAAAACTCAGCAGCGTTGCAGTTCTTGACAAACTTAAACCGGTCCGCTTGGAACCTACTACCATTCCCCGTTCAAAAGCACTTAAATCTTTTGTCTTGCCCATCCATTCACCCTCTGAATGGCGCACATACACAATCCATATCTCAATTGTCTCAAGGCTTAAAAATCCTTCATCTACACTGATTGAAGTGGATTTAAGGTGACATCAATAAGGGATCATAGCTTTCACCTGGATTCACCTGGTCAGTCTATGTCATGGAAAGAGCAGGCATTCCTAATGTTTTGTACACTCAGTGTATAGGTCCCATCAAACTGAAGCCATTAAAAGTAATAGCGGATGCTTGGGTGAATCACTGTCAGTCTGGGAAACTAAACTGAGGAAGTTCAGTTGAGGCAGGCCCAGCTTCAGGATGATATACCTGAGGGGGAATTTTAAATCCATGTGGGAAGCACAACTAGTATTGCCTTTGAGCTCCAATAAAACAAGGTAGATTGGTCCTACTAATGTTCAAATGTATAAAAATGTATATGAAATGTAGCCGTACACATCAACAGCCATTGTTTTATAGAATAACACAAAAAATATTTGTTCCCCACTACTACATACAAGTGTACGTGCCTAACAACACGCACAGATCAGCTCAACAGAATGAGCACCACTAGGCTATCAAAGTATATAAATATATACTTTTTTTGGGGTCACTGTGTTTTCCAATGCTTTTCTATGAGAAACCGGATATATTAGGGCCCAGATTGTAGTTCCTATGGATTTCACTAGATGTCAACAGTTTTTTTTTCTTTTGAGAAATGAAGAAGTAGTGCTGTTCTTTGAACGTGTCACACTGAAGGTCTCTAGTCTTTTGGTGCGCGTGAACAGCAGCGCCCTCCGTGTTGTTTTTCTTCGGTATTGGAAACTGGTTATCCCGTCTTAAATTTTATCGATTATTTACATTTTAGGATACCTGAGGTTGGATTAGGAACGTTGTTTGAAATGTTTGGATCAAGTTTACAGGTAACTTATTAGATACTTTGTAGTCATGTTGGAACCGGTGTATTTCTGAATCAAAAGTGCCAAATAAATGGACATTTTGGGGATATAAAGAAGGAATTTATCGAACAAAACAACCATTCATTGTGTCACTGAGACATTTGGGATTGCAAAAAGAAGAAGATGTTCAAAGGTAAGGCATTTATTATATCGTTATTTCTGACTTTTGTGTCGCACCTGCCTGGTTGGAAAATGATTTTCATGTGCTGGTATGCGGGGCGCTGTCCTCAGATAATCGCATGGTCTGCTTTCGCCGTAAAGCCTTTTTGAAATCTGACACAGCGGCTGGATTAACAAGAAGTTAAGCTTTATTTTGATGTTTTATACTTATATTTTTCTGAATGTTGAATATGGATATTTCTGTAGTTTGAATTTGGCGCCCTGCAATTTCACTGGATGTTGTCAAATCGATCCCTCTAACGGGAATTTCACATTAAGGGATCACTAAGAGGTTTTAAGAATCACAGATAAATCTAAAAGACACATTGAAGTAAAAAGCAAAGGACTAAACTATACAGTACATTACATTCAAAAATGAGCCAAACAACCGGTAGGCGTACATGCGAAAAAAACTATGAATAAAAAAGGGCCATAAAGGTTGTAGCTTTCCATTTTGAAGAGTTGCAGCCTCCTCGATGCTTCTCATGAGAAGTTAATAATTCTATTCTCCTTCCTGGCGAAATGTACTTGTCAGGTCCCTCTTAAATGCCAGCTGGACAAGCTGGGCTTTTTGTTGATGTAGCATGCTCTGTGTTCAGAGTCTGTGTTCACTGAGTATGTTGTTCAGGGTGGAGAACGAATTTTCACACATTGCTGTAGATGCCCCGAAAATGATAATAATGTTTCAGCATTGTCAGCACAGACAGCATTGTTGACAAAGGGCCTCTGTATCTTTGAAGAACACTGAGTGGGGTCCATTTGTTGTTGCTGGCTGTGGTGTCGATTTCACTTTCCAAGAATGTGCGAGGCTGCGAGCCACAATAAACTATGCTTCCATTGGATCAGTTTTTGTTAGATTCAACAGGTCGTCAGGCGCTAGTGTGTGGGGTAACGGAGGTGCTTGTGCTTGTTATGATGTTACCCTCGTGCTGCTGGTGCTAGGCCCTGGCTCTTCTCAATCTTGTTGGTCAGCAGGCAGTCTGGGGGATGGGTGGGCATTCGATTTGATGCTAGGCTCCTCAACCTTGGTGGTTGGGCCTGCTGCAGACTGGTCTGTGAGCTTGGCATCCCTCTCGACATGGTGGTCCTCAGATTTTTTGCTGTTGGCAGTGTTCAGCCATTTTCGGATATCCATGCTGCTGAAAGCTTAGCCAACTAGCTATAATTATTATTACCAAAATGTAATGAATCTAGTACCTACTAGCTAGCCTATTGTTAGCTGTAGCTGTCTGCAAAAGTGAACAACTTTCCCCCCTCTCTGTTAGAAAAAGAAACCTGCCCCTCGATCCAATGAGCTTCCTAAACAAAGTAATGAAGGCGGTACCTTATGATATTGCATGGCTAGGTGTCAAATCAGAATGCATTTTTGGATTTTAACTACTAAACATGACATTATTACTTCCCCCACCCCTCCTCAGATCATATAGCCTTTGTCCAGATCTGTGCTACTGGCAGGACCAGCAGTGCTACATTGGCAAAACCGAGAAGGGAAATTCATATACCATTTGTTATGTTGATGGGGAAACAAAACTGGGGTGGCACACATTCTATCTGGGGGGTCCATGCCCGGCTTTGACACCCTGTTAGAGACGGCACTGAATGGAAGATTCCACTATTGACGTGTCCATACAGAATTAAAATGTCAGGCAGATGTTGACAGTTAATTGCTGGCAATGAAGAAGCTCAGGTGATGGAAGTGTGTGTGAGTCAGATGGCCTTAGGCCTGTGGTTATGGGTGGTTGTCAGATGCCCTGTTTTCACCACATGAGTCCTACCACCAGAGAAATGTAGTTAGTTCAGAACACTGTTGAAGAACTCTCAACATTGACCAGATCACAGTTTTATTGATGATAGAATAAGCATTGTTTCAATTCCAGTAGCTAACAACTGTCGAACAAGATTGTGCACAACCATTTCAAGGTTTTGTAATTCTCAAATCCTGAAAATAACCTGTATTAACCTGAAACATTTGTGTAATATTCGGTAAATCTTTATTTTAAGGTACATATATCAGGCAATAAGTTTACACGTATGTATATACAGTACTCATTCAAAGGTTTTTTATTTTTAAAAATGTTCTACATTGTAGATAAATAATGAAGACATTAAAACTATGAAATAACAGATATGGAATCATGTAGTAACCAACAATGTGTCAAACAAATCAAAATATGTTTAATATTTATATTCTTCAAAGTAGCTACCCTTTGCCTTGATGAAAGCTTGGCACACCCTTGCCATTCTCTCAACCAGCTTCACCTGGAATGCTTTTCCTACAGTCTTGAAGGAGTTCCCACATGCTGAGCACTTGTTGGCTGCATTTCCTTCACTCTGTGGTCCAACCCATCCCAAACCCTCCTAATTGGGTTGAGGTCGGGTGATTGTGGAGGCCAGGTCATCTGATGCAGCACTCCATCACTCTCCTTGGTGAAATAGCCCTTACACCGCCTGGAGGTGTGTTGGGTCATTGTCCTGTTGAAAAACAAATGATACTCCCACTAATCGCAAACCAGATGGGATGGCGTATCGCTGCCGAATGCTGTGGTAGCAATGCTGGTTAAGTGTGCTTTGAATTCTAAATCAATCACAGACAGTGTCACCAGCAAAGCACCCCCACACCATCACACCTCCTTCTCCATGCTTCAAGGTGGGAAACACACATGCGGCAATCATCCGTTCACCTACTCTGTGTCTCACAAAGAAACAGCTTGGAACCAAAAATCTAAAATTTGGACTCATCAGACCAAAGTACATATTTCCACCGGTCTAATGTCCATTGCCCGTGTTTCTTGGCCCAAGCAAGTCTCTGTTTCTTATTGGTGTCCTTTAGTAGTGGTTTCTTTGCAGCCATTTGACCATGAAGGCCTGATTCACACAGTCTCCTCTGAACAGTTTATTTTGAGATGTGTCTGTTACTTGAACTCTGTGAAGCAGTTATTTGGGCTGCAATTTCTGAGGCTGGCAAATCTAATGAACTTATACTCTGCAGCAGAGGTAACTCTGGGTCTTCCTATCCTGTCACGATCCTATTGAGACTCAGTTTCATCATAGCGCTTGATGGTTTTTGCGACTGCACTTGAAGCAACTTTCAAAGTTCTTGACATTTTTGGGATTAACTGACCTTCATGTGATGGACTGTCATTTCTCTTTGCTTATTTGAGCTGTTCTTGCCATAATATAGACTTGGTCTTTACCAAATAGGGCTATCTTCTGTATACCACACCTACCTTGTCACAACACAGCTGATTGGCTCAAAACGCATTAAGAAGGAAAGAAATTCTACAAATGAACTTTTAACAAGGCACACCTGTTAATTGAAATGCATTCCAAGTGATATGTTATTCAAACATTATAAGTCACGTAGTAGTGGCCAATCCTTAATATCCTAATTATTAGCTTTAATAAAGGCATATTTATAGTTAATAATTATCAAGTTACAAAATAAACAGACTCTTAGTAAACTGTCTCAATGTGGGATTAACAAGGTACCTCAATAGGTGTTCCCTACTCAGAACTGACCATATTTTTACTTATATAATTTTTTTTCCAGAAATTACCTCATTGGCACACCTCCCCTCATATGCCATACAGCCACCATGCAAGTAAAACATTTGACGTATACAACTAGCAACTATACTTTCATGTACACTGAGTGGACAAAACATTAAGAACTCTTTTCATCACATATTTAACATGACTTACAGTGTTTGAATAACAAATCACTTGAACTGAAAAACATATAAACGCAACATGCAGCAATTTCAACAATTTTACTGAGTTACAGTTCATAATAAGGAAATTAGTCAATTGAAATAAATGCATTAGGCCCCGATCTATGGATTTCACATGATTGGGCAGGGGCGCAGTCATGGGTGGGCCTAGGAGGGCATAGGCCTACACACTTGGGAGCCAGGCCCATCCCCTGGGGAGCCAGGCCCAGGCCCAGCCAATCATAATTAGTTTCCCCCCACAAAAGGACTTTATTACAGGCAGAAATACTCCTCAGTTTCATCAGCTGCCCGGGTGGCTGGTCTCAAATAATCCCGCAGGTGAAGAAGCCAGATGTGGAGGTCCTGGGCTGGCCTGGTTACATGTGGTCTGTAGTTGTGAGGCCGGTTGAACGTACTGCCAAATTCCCTAAAACAACGTTGGAGGCAGCTTATGGTAGAGAAATGAACATATAATGATCTGCAAACAGCTCTGGTGGACATTCCTGCAGTCAGCATGCCAATTGCATACTCCCTCAAAACATGAGGAATCTGTGGCATTGAGTTCTGTGACAAAACTGCACATTTTAGTGTGGCCTTTTATTGTCCCCAGCACAAGGTGCACCTGTGTATTGACCATGCTATTTAAGCAGCTTCTTGATATGCCACACCTGTCAGGTGGATGAATTATCTTGGCAAAGGAGAAATGCTCACTAACAGGGATGTGAACACATTTGTGCACCAAATTTGAGAGAAATAAGCTTTTTGTGCATATGGAACATTTTTGGGATCTTTTATTTCAGCTCATGAAACATGGGACCAACACTTTACATGTTTGTTGCATTTATATTTTTGTTCAGTATAATTAAGGCATAATATATGGATAATAAGACATAACAAAGCCATATAAGCTACTTATATAGATGTTTATGTACTAACAAATTAGTGGCCAATATATGTGTACCTGAAAATAAAGTGTCACTTAATATTACATGCATATGAGCAGTGTAAAGATTCCGCATGAGAGTATAGATTGTATGTCTGAACCAGGTCAGTAACAGTGGAAAGAACGTAAGCAGACCATAATGTCCTTTGTATATGATTTGCACTGTCACATAAAATAGTTATCTTAATAAACTCTTTCAACTCTCTAACAAAACAGTTTATCTTAGCGAGAACCATTTAAAATCCTTTTAACTAAATGCTCCCACATCTCATTCAACACATAAACAGAAGGAGGCATTAGGAAGTACCAGAAACCCGCAGCAGTGTTGATCTGTTCTATGCTACAGTACACCAGGCAGACGACAGACTGCACAGTCGTGGCCAAAAGTTTTGAGAATGACACAAATATTAATTTTCTCAAAGTCTGCTACCTCAGTTTGTATGATGGAAATTTACATGTACGCCAGAATGTTATGAAGTGATCAGATAAACTGCAATTAATTGCAAAGTCCCTCTTTGCCATGCAAATCAACTGAATCCCCCAAAAACATTTCCACTGCATTTCAGCCCTGCCACAATAGGACCAGCTGACATCTTGTCAGTGATTCTGTCGTTAACACAGGTGTGAGTGTTAACGAGAACAAGGCTAGAGATCACTCTGTCATGCTGATTGAGTTCGAATAACAGACTGGAAGCTTCAAAAGGAGGGTGGTGCTTGGAATCGTTGTTCTTCCTCTCTCAATCATGGTTACCTGCTAGGAAACACGTGCCGTCATCATTGCTTTGCACAAAAAGGGCTTCACAGGCAAGGATATTGCTGCCAGTAAGATTGCACCTAAATCAACCATTTATCGGATCATCAAGAACTTCAAGGAGAGCGGTTCAATTGTTGTGAAGAAGGCTTCAGGGCACCCAAGAAAGTCCAGCAAGCGCCAGGACCGTCTCCTAAAGTTGATTCAGCTGCGAGACGGGACACCACCAGTACAGAGCTTGCTCAGGAATGGCAGCAGGCAGGTGTGAGTACATCTGCACGCACAGTGGTATGAACACTTTTGGAGGATGGCCTGGTGTCAAGAAGGGCAGCAAAGAAGCCACTTCTCTCCAGGAAAAATATCAGGGGTAGACTGATATTCTGAAAAAGGTACAGGGATTGGACTGCTGAGGACTGGGGTAAAGTCATTTTCTTTGATGAATCCCTTTTCTGATCGTTTGGGGCATCAGGAAAAAAGCTTGTCAAAAAAAGACAAGGTGAGCGCTACCATCAGTCCTGTGTCATACCAACAGTAAAGCATCCTGAGACCATTCATGTGTGGGGTTGCTTCTCAGCCAAGGGAGTGGGCTCACTCACAATTTTGCATAAGAACACAGTCATAAATAAAGAATGGTACCAACATATCCTCCGAGAGCAACTTCTCCCAACCATCCAGGAACAGTTTGGTGACAAACAATGCCTTTTCCAGCATGATGGAGCACCTTGCCATAAGGCAAAAGTGATAACTAAGTGGCACGGGGAACAAAACATCGATATTTTGGGTCCATGGCCAGGAAACTCCCCAGACCTTAATCCCATTGAGAACTTGTGGTCAATTCTCAAGAGGAGGGTGGACAAACAAAACCCCACAAATTCTGACAAACTCCAATAATTGATTATGCAAGAATGGGCTGCCATCAGTCAGGATGTTGCCCAGAAGTTAATTGACAGCATGCCAGAAGGGTCAAAACCGCAAATATTGACTCTTTGCATCAACTTCATGTAATTGTCAATAAAAGCCTTTGACACTTATGAAATGCTTGTAGTTATACTTCAGTATTCCATCTGACAAAAATATCTAAAGACACTGAAGCAGCAAACTTTGTGGAAATTAATATTTGTTTAATTCTCAAAACGTTTGGCCACGACTGTACACATGCCGTGCCTTATGCCTCAGTAGATTTACAAACATAATTCTCATCATTAATATGGCTGGGTTTTGGTGAGTGGGTTAATGCGTGATGAGAAGGACACTCACAAAGAATGTTATGTAAGTTATAGCTTATAGCAGCACATTTTTGCCAAGGATTTGTACTATTTTGAGGTTTTCTAAATGAGCAGGTTGGTTGTTGAGGTTATGTAAGGAACCCTGATATAAAGTGCAATTCTTAAAACATACAGTGCAGTCCACATTTATCAGCTTACATATTTAGCTGAAATTGTAAAGGCATCAAATATATACTTCATGGAACTCTGTAGTCAATGTTTACTTGAATTATATAAACTTTACATAAAATCCACAAAGGAAATAGATACTTGATAACTTTTTATTTTATTTAGCTTTTTGTTTTAGTTCGTTTTTTCCAGATCCAGAGGCAGGGTCAGTCAGATTGGCTTGGGTTGAAAAAGTCAGCTTTCCTCAGGCTCCAGGTTTGTTCATGTAAGTAAAAGAATCCAGGGCTGAATGTCATCCTGCCATGTCCCTGTACTTCTTATCATCAGGCTGTCAACAAGTCCCAGATGGATGGTGATAACAGATTCAGGCAGCAGGAAGAACATTCTGTGGTATGTACAAAGAGAACACATGGAACATTTCTCTGGTATGTTCATAGGGATGTGTCCTTATCTGGAATGCCAAGTAGTTTTATCACCTGGGCTACTTTTTTATGTGTTTTTACTACTTTTACTGGTGTTTTGGGATTTTACTCTGTGATGCATTCCAGAATTAGGAACATTCCAGAATCATTCATGTCACTGAGAGAACCCCTTTGGCCCTCTGGAATATAACCAACACTTGTAAGACAGTAAGTGACTTGTGGTAGGAAGGACGTCATCTTAGTCCACTTGATCCTCCAAAACACATTCAAGTGATTAATGCAGCACCAAATCAGAGGTGAACTTTTTCTCAGGGTCCATTTCATTGTTTTTCCTGAACATGATTAATCTGTAAGTGTTTGTGTCAAGAATGAGAGAGGTGGTTTATTTGAACTGTGTGGTGGGGGAGTGATGTAAATCCAGTGGCACGATAAACCCATCTGCGTTGGAAACCTGCTGTCCAAACAGAGAGCTCTGGGTCCGTCAGAAAAGATGAAGGGAGCAGAGTAATTGACAGAGCGGAGAACAATGGGAAGGAATGGAGGCAGGGTGAGATTAGTGAAGGAGGCTCGTGGGAAAATAAAGCCCTGCAGGTTTCCGCTGTCACTGAGGCTGCCAGGCCAGAACCAGAACATCATCACGCCACAATGTAAATAAACAGCAGTTTAAATAACCTGATTAACCCCACGAGGCCCAACGCCTCCCCGCATTATCTCCATACCACTGATGCTCTCAGGCTGCATGTGAAATGGCTATGGGCTCTGGTCAAAGTAATGCATTATATAGGGCATAGGTTACCACTATGACTCAATGTCTGTCTACACTGGGATTTTGGCACCCTCGGTCATAGCAACATCTATCACTCCTTTAACTCAATAAGACCAATGTGTAGTCTATCTGTCTGTATCTTCTCTGGCACAGAGTATGTCTTAGTATTTAGATCGGAGTAATTTTGGAGCTATTACATACAGTATGTGTGAATCACTTATCTTGGGTGTTCATCAAATAATCAACTGTTGCAAGAACAGCTGTGTCAATGTTTCTGAAGGATGATTTATTCTCAGAATATGAAAATTGCTGAATACTCAGAAACTATCTTCTTCAAAGTGATTAGGTTTCATAGATACAGTACATTCGGAAAGTATTCAGACCCTTTGACTTTTTCCACATTTTGTTACGTAACAGCCTTATTCTAAAATTTATTAAAAAATATATATAATTAAAAAAAAAATATATATATATATATAATATAAAAATAAAAAATAAATAAATATATATATATACAGTGCCTTGCGAAAGTATTCGGCCCCCTTGAACTTTGCGACCTTTTGCCACATTTCAGGCTTCAAACATAAAGATATAAAACTGTATTTTTTTGTGAAGAATCAACAACAAGTAGGACACAATCATGAAGTGGAACGACATTTATTGGATATTTCAAACTTTTTTAACAAATCAAAACTGAAAAATTGGGCGTGCAAAATTATTCAGCCCCTTTACTTTCAGTGCAGCAAACTCTCTCCAGAAGTTCAGTGAGGATCTCTGAATGATCCAATGTTGACCTAAATGACTAATGATGATAAATACAATCCACCTGTGTGTAATCAAGTCTCCGTATAAATGCACCTGCACTGTGATAGTCTCAGAGGTCCGTTAAAAGCGCAGAGAGCATCATGAAGAACAAGGAACACACCAGGCAGGCCCGAGATACTCTTGTGAAGAAGTTTAAAGCCGGATTTGGATACAAAAAGATTTCCCAAGCTTTAAACTTCCCAAGGAGCACTGTGCAAGCGATAATATTGAAATGGAAGGAGTATCAGACCACTGCAAATCTACCAAGACCTGGCCGTCCCTCTAAACTTTCAGCTCATACAAGGAGAAGACTGATCAGAGATGCAGCCAAGAGGCCCATGATCACTCTGGATGAACTGCAGAGATCTACAGCTGAGGTGGGAGACTCTGTCCATAGGACAACGATCAGTCGTATATTGCACAAATCTGGCCTTTATGGAAGAGTGGCAAGAAGAAAGCCATTTCTTAAAGATATCCATAAAAAGTGTTGTTTAAAGTTTGCCACAAGCCACCTGGGAGACACACCAAACATGTGGAAGAAGGTGCTCTGGTCAGATGAAACCAAAATTGAACTTTTTGGCAACAATGCAAAACGTTATGTTTGGCGTAAAAGCAACACAGCTGAACACACCATCCCCACTGTCAAACATGGTGGTGGCAGCATCATGGTTTGGGCCTGCTTTTCTTCAGCAGGGACAGGGAAGATGGTTAAAATTGATGGGAAGATGGATGGAGCCAAATACAGGACCATTCTGGAAGAAAACCTGATGGAGTCTGCAAAAGACCTGAGACTGGGACGGAGATTTGTCTTCCAACAAGACAATGATCCAAAACATAAAGCAAAATCTACAATGGAATGGTTCAAAAATAAACATATCCAGGTGTTAGAATGGCCAAGTCAAAGTCCAGACCTGAATCCAATCGAGAATCTGTGGAAAGAACTGAAAACTGCTGTTCACAAATGCTCTCCATCCAACCTCACTGAGCTCGAGCTGTTTTGCAAGGAGGAATGGGAAAAAATGTCAGTCTCTCGATGTGCAAAACTGATAGAGACATACCCCAAGCGACTTACAGCTGTAATCGCAGCAAAAGGTGGCGCTACAAAGTATTAACTTAAGGGGGCTGAATAATTTTGCACGCCCAATTTTTCAGTTTTTGATTTGCTAAAAAAGTGATTCTTCACAAAAAAATACAGTTTTATATCTTTATGTTTGAAGCCTGAAATGTGGCAAAAGGTCGCAAAGTTCAAGGGGGCCGAATACTTTCGCAAGGCACTGTATATATATATATATATATATATATATATATATATATATATATATATATATATATATATATATATATATATCATCAATCTACACACAATACCCCATAATAATAAAGCAATAACAGGTATTTAGAATTTCTGCAAATTTGTAAAAATACAAAAAATGAAATATTACATTTAGATAAATATTCAGACCCTTTACTCAATATTTTGTTGAAGCACCTTTGGCAGTGATTACAGCCTCGAGTCTTCTTGGGAATGATGCTACAAGCTTGGCACACCTGTATTTGGAGAGTTTCTCCCATTCTTCTCTGCAGATCCTCTCAAGCTCTGTCAGGTTGGATGGGGAGCGTCGCTGCACATCTATTTTCAGGTCTCTCCAGAGATGTTTGAACGGGTTCAAGTCCTGGCTCTGGCTGGGCCACTCAAGGACATTCAGAGACTTGTCCCAAAGCCACTCCTGCGTTGTCTTGGCTGTGTGTTTCGGGTCGTTGTCCTGTTGTAAAGTGAACCATCGCCCCATTCTGAGGTCCTGAGCGCTCTGGAGCAGGTTTTCTTCAAGGATCTCTCTGTACTTTGCTCCGATCATCTTTCCATCGATCCTTACTAGTCTCCCAGTCCCTGCCGCTGAAAAATATCCCCACAGCATGATTCTGCCACCACCATGCTTCACCTTAGAGATGGTGTCATGTTTCCTCCAGATATGACACTTGGCATTCAGATCAAAGAGTTCAATCTTGGTTCCATCAGACCAGAGAATCATGTTTTTCATGGTCTGAGAGCCCTTTAGGTGAGTTTTGGCAAACTCTAAGTGGGCTGTCACGTGCATTTTTACTGAGTAGTGGCTTCCGTCTGGTGTACTATACCATAAAGGTCTTATTGGTGGAGTGCTGCAGAGATGATTGTCCTTCTGGAAGGTTCTCCCATCTCCACAGAGGAACTCTGGAGCTCTGTCAGAGTGACCATTGGCTTCTAGGTCACCTCCCTGACCAAGGCCCTTCTCCCCTGATTTCTCAGTTTGACCAGGCAGCCAGCTCTAGGAAGAGTTTTGGTGGTTCTAAACATCTTCCATTTAAGAATGATGGAGGCCACTGTGTTCTTGTGGACCTTCAATGCTGCAGAAATGTTTTGGTACCCTTCCTCATATCTGTGCCACGACACAATCCTGTCTCAGAGCTCTACAGAAGATTCCTTCCACCTCATTGCTTGCTTTTTGCTCTGACATGCACGGTCAACTGTGGGACCTTATATAGACTGGTGTGTGCTTTTCCAAAGCATGACCAATCAATTTAATATACTACAGATGGACTCCTATCAAGTTGTAGAAACATCTCAAAGATGATTAATGCAAACAGGATGCACCTGAGCTCAATTTCGAGTCTCATAGCAATGGGTCGGAATACTTATGTAAATAATTTTCAAAAATGTCTATAAACCTGTTTTAGCATTGTCATTATGGGGTATTGTGTGTAGACTGATGAAGGAAAAACATGTATTTAATACATTTTAGAATAAGGCTGTAACGTAACAAAATGTGGAAAAAGTCAAGGGGCCTGAATACTTTCCGAATGCACTGTACCTTACAAAACGTAGGGACGTGGAACAGAAAACCAGTCAGTATCTAGTGTGATCACCATTTGCAACATGCAGCGCGACACATCTCCTTCACATAGGGTTGATCAGGCTGTTGATTGTGGCCTGTGTAATGTTGTCCCATGCCTCTTCTATGGCTGTGCGAAGTTGCTGGATATTGGCTGGAACTGGAACGTCAATCCAGAGCATCCCAAACATGCTCAATGGGTGACATGTCTTGTGAGTTTGCAAGCCGTAGAAGAACTGGGACATTTTTAGCTTACAGGAATTGTGTACAGATCCTTGCGACATGGGGCCATGCAATATCATGCTTAAACGTGAGGTGAGTGAGGTGAATGGCACGACAATGGGCCTCAGGATCTCATCACGGTATCTCTGTGCATTCAAATTGTCATTAATAAAATGCAATTGTGTTAGTTGTCTGTAGCTTATGCCTGCCCATACCATTACCTCACCGCCACCATGGGGCACTCTGTTCACAACGTTGACATCAGCAAGTGATTGTGAGGCCGGTTGGACGTACTGCCAAATTCTCTAAAATGGCATTGTGGCTTATGGTAGAAAAATTAACATTCCATTTTCTGGCAAGAGCTCTGTCGGACATTCCTGCAGTCAGCATGCCAATGGCACACTGTGGCATTGTGTTGTGTGACAAAACTGCACCTTTTAGAGTGGCCTTTTATTGTCCCCATCACAAGGTGCACCTGTGTTATGATCATGCTGTTTAATCAGCTTCTTGATATGCCACACCTGTCAGGTGGATGGATTATCTTGGCAAAGGATAAAAGCTCACTAACAGGGATGTAAGTAAACACATGTGTGCACAGAATTTGAGAGAAATACGTTTTTGTGTTTATGGCACATTCATGGGATCTTTTATTTCAGCTCATGAAACATGGGACTAACACTTTACATGTTGTGTTTATATTTTTGTTCAGTATGTATGTGGCATGCATCAGAGACACTATCACTTGACTTTTTCGGAACTGGATTCTCCTCGCAAGTCTTATATTTCTTGGCCTTTGACTTTACTAATAGCCTAGACCACCGCTCCACTCACTAGTGTATACGTTCACCATAAGCACAGTCACAAACAGTCTAAACTGACCTTATTATTAATGTAGACCTTAAACATATAAAACATATAAAACATATAAAACATAACATGTAAGTCAGTATGATTTTGATTTCCTATGTTTCCTGCAGAAGCATTGCTAAATTAGTGTAAAGTAGTGTTATTTATCACAAAAAAACATTGTAATCAGCCCAAATAGATATAAAAGGATTGTACAGAAGTCATTCTTAACCTAGAGTAACGCATTATTCAAAGAATCACAGAAAATGTCACACAGCTTACACCTTCAGCTGACCAAGAACAAATACCTGCAAGAATATCGTCTTAAAACAAAACAAATACTGCTCAGGGTGCAGATGATTTGAGCTCAGGCATAAAATCAGACACCTTTCTCGTTGATTTAAGCTCAACCTCGGCTAGGCCTGGGTGACCAATCCAGCGTCCAAGCAACTGCTATTGACCTGCTGTGGAAACTATTTGTGAAAGAGACACAAGGTCCAAGACAAGCCGGCACTCAGTGGGTAGGGTATTTTTTCATCGCTCATAATGGCTGCTTTGTACACACATTATCTACCGGCTTGGAGAACCCTACTTGGAATGGCAGGCACGGGGGAAAGCTGATGCCTATTGGCGTAATTGCTCCAACATCAGCAGGCTGCAGTCTTGGACTGGACACAGCCACAACTGTTGCATAAGCCAGGAGGAACAGGCCATTTTGCATTTCAGAGCAGGCATCTGAGCCTCCATCTTTATATTTACATTTGAGTCATTTAGCAGATGCTCTTATCCAGAGCAACTTATAGTCAGATCTTGACTCCATCTCCATCCTGCCATTAATCAGATTCAGATAGCAGAGATGTCATGGAATGAGTCAGTAAAACTGACTCTGAAAAAAACCTGAAACTGAGTAATACCTCTTTCTGTGAGATAAATCCATAAATTATGGCAAACGTTATTTTGGGTTCCATTGTTGCACTTGACTCTTGGTTATTATGACTCAGACATTATGAAAGGATATACTGTAGAAGAGAAGTTCAGCCCCTGAATCGTTTCCCACTCGGCACAAACTGGTTGAATCAATGTTGTTTCAAGGTAATGTGTTAACGTATTGTGACATGGAATCTACGTGGAAAATACACTTGATTTGAAAAAAGTCATAATTTAAAGTTCATTTAAAGTGTGACTCTGAGATGCTGGCCTTCTAGGCAGAGTTCTTCTGTCCAGTGTCTGTGTTATTTTGCCCATCTTAATCTTTTTTTCTTATTGGCCAGTCTGAGATATGGCTTTTTCTTTGCAACTCTGCCTAGAAGGCCAGCATCCCGGAGTCGCCTCTTCACTTTTGACGTTGAGACTGGTGTTTTGCGGGGCCTATTTAATGAAGCTGCCAGTTGAGGACTTGTGAGGCATCTGTTTCTCAAGCTAGACACTCTAATGTACTTGTACTCTTGTTCAGTTGTGCACCGGGGCCTCCCACTCCTCTTTCTATTCTGGTTAGAGGCAGTTTGCGCTGCACTGTGAAGGGAGTAGTACATAGAATTGTACGAGATCTTCAGTTTCTTGGCAATTTCTCTCATGGAATAGCCTTCATTTCTCAGAACAAGAATAGACTGACGAGTTTCAAAATAAAATCATTTTGAGCCTGTACTCGAGCGCACAAATGCTGACGCTCCAGATACTCAACTAGTCTCAAGAAGGCCAGTTGTATTGCTTCTTTAATCATCACAACAGTTTTCAGCTGTGCTAACATAATTGCAAAATGTTTTCTAATGATCAATTAGCCTTTAAAAATGATACACTTGGATTAGCTAACACAACGTGCCATTGGAACACAGGAGCGATGGTTGCTGGTAATGGGCCTCTGTACGCCTACGTAGATATTCCATAAAAAATCGGCCTTTTCCAGCTACAATAGTAATTTACAACATTAACAATGTCTTCACTGTATTTCTGATCAATTTGATGTTATTTTAATGGACAAAAAAATAGCTTTTCTTTCAAAAACAAGGACATTTCTAAGTGACCCCAAACTTTTGAACGATAGTGTATATATGTAATAGTGTAACAGCATTTATTCAACATTAAAATTAGTAACACATCCGTGGCCATATTTTAAGGTTACTTTAACTATAAATGTCTTCTAATGTAATCATAGAAAGCATGTTCAAGATAGCTTGCAAAGGTTGCAGGTCTGTAGAGATCTTCACAATTGCTATAATAATCTGAGCAGAATCTCGAACAGCATTGATCACTTTCACTATGTAATCTCAACTGCAGACCAGGTCATTTAGTTGTGCAATTGGATGAAGCACAGTGAGAACACATTTAGTTGTTGTATTGATACAGAACATCTGACACTCTATTCCCATTTGAACTTTGTTGTGCTTTTAAATGGTTGAAAGCGCAATGATAACACATTCAGATGACAACTAAACCAAAAATCAGACATTGTTTTCCCACCAAACTTCTGGCTGTCTTTTTGAGTGGGTGAATAAAGGTTGAAATCTCATTGATCAACGTCTCAACCAAATGTTACACACATTTTCGCGTTGAAATGACTCGGTGTGCCCAGTGAGTTGTCCTCCCCCTTCGTGTACAGAAATGACCAGTTTGTTTTAGGGTGGAAATTAAACAAAGCTAAATCCATCAAGGAATCCTTTATGTCCCCCAGAAATATTCAGTGACGTACTTTATATCCGACTGTCCCACTCAATATGCATATTTGTACATGACACACTTCTGGAGCCTCAGTAGGATCATCGGGCTCCCACGCCTAGACGTAAGGGACATTTACATTCCTTTGTCATTAAACTTCCCCACATGAATATTTGGAAACTGACAATGAGATTTTTACAGGAAAGACTACAAGAGGTCCTTCCACAAAAAATGGTTAGGGAAACTGACATCTATAGATCTTGCTCTCTGAGAAATGATGGAATGATTATCATGGGTAGATAGTCTTATATTCCCAGAAGTCAAGTCAATAATTACCTCTACTGTAATGTAATCCTCTTACCAACGGGACAGGGATTAATTTCCCTAAGATTACCAGAAATGTGCTGAGGTTTTGTTGTGCCTTGTCTTTCTAGAATCAGGGAAAACAAAAGACTACTGGCACATGGATCTGAAATGTCAGCCCGCAATGGAAAGATTGGTGTGTTCTGTAAAAACATGGGCTTCTGCAAAGGTGACAATACTTTGTAAGTTTATGACATAAAACATTCTCATTGTTTTATATTGACTTGAAATCACTGGCTTGAAATACTTTACAAGTCAGTGCACTGAGAGTCGTCCCAAAGTGAGAGTGTGTCGCTGTTTGAATGGAAGCCTGAAGTACATACAGTGCCTTCGGAAAGTACTCACACCCGTTCCACATTTTGTTGTTAAAGCCTGAATTCAATTTAAAAAAATTACCCATCTACACCCAATACACACCCCTGAGTCAATACTTTGTTGAAGCACCTTTGATGGCACTTACAGCTATGAGTCTTTTTGGTTAAGTCTCTAAGAGTTTTGCACACCTGGATTATTCTATATTTGCCCATTATTCTTTTTAAAATTATTCAACATCTGTCAAGTTGATTGTTGATCTTAGCTAGACAGCCATTTTCCAGTCTTGCCATCGATTTTCAAGAAAATGTAAGTAACGACTGTTATCTTGGTAACTCCAGTGTAGATTTGGCCTCGTATTTTAGGTTATTGTTCTGCTGAAATGTGAATTAGTCTCCCAGTGTCTGTTGGAAAGCAGACTGAAACAGGTTTTCCTCTAGGATTTTGTCTGTGCTTAACTCTTTTCTGTTTCTTTTTATCAGAAAAAAGTCCTTAGCCCTTGCCGATGACAGGCATAACCATAACATAATGCAGCCATCACCATGCTTGAAAATATGAAGAGTGATACTCAGTGATGTGTTGTGTTGTATTTGCCCCAATCATAACGCTTTTTTATTCAGGACAAAAAGTTTTTTATTCAGGACAAAAAGTTTTGCAGTGTTACTTAAGTGCCTTGTTGCAAACAGAATGCATGTTTTGGAATCTGTTTTATTCTGTACAGGTCTCCTTCTTTTATCTCTGTCATTTAGGTTAGTATTGTGGAGTAACTACAATGTTGTTGATACATCCTCAGTTTTCTTATTTCACAACCATTTTAAACTCTGTAACTGTTTTTAATTCACCATTGGCCTCATGGGGAAATCCCTGAGCAGTTTCCTTCCTCTCTAGGAAGGACACCTGTATCTTTGTAGTGACTTGGTGTCACGCCTGCTCCCGCTCTTCCCCCCGGCTCCTCAGCATTGCGTACTCCTGCCATCATAATTACGCTCACCTGCTTTTCCCCCCGTCATGCGCATCAGCGATTATTGGACTCACCTGGACTCAATCGCCTCTGGCATTACCTGCGCTATATCTGTATGGTTCCCCACTTGGCAATTCTGCATTGATTGTCTTATGTCCTTGTGCTGACGCTGTTCCTGTCTTGTTTTATGTCTGTTCCTGATTGAATGTTTGATTCCCCGTATCTACTTCTCATCCCCGGCGTTGGTCCTTACAGAATGCAGAAGCCATCATACGAAGCATCAAGGAGTGCTGACATTCCGATTTGTGGTGACGTCGGGTCTGGGGCCCGACACCAATAGAACCAGGGGTGCCTAAGCCAGCTCTTCGGGCTGTCACGCCCTAGCTGGCTCGAGAGGATTCTTGCCCCAATTGGCTCAGAAGGCGCCCATCCCACATCAGGCCTCAGCCGGATCTTCAGGTTTTTACGCCCAGCCGGCTTGTCAGGCTGCAACGCCTCAGCAGGATCATCGGGCTCCCACGCCTCAGCGGGATCAACAGGCCTTCATGCCTCAGTCGAATCGTCAGGCTCCTATGCCTCAGCCGGCTCGCCAGGCTCTCACGCCTCTGCCGGTTCGTCAGGGTTTCATGCCCAGCCAGGCTGGTCTAGCGCCCGTGCCTCGACCGGCCCATCAGGCTTGCCCAGGTGGAACAATGGGTGGCACCCCTAGAGGGGGGGTACTATCACGCCTGGTCCAGCTCTTCCCCCCTGGCACTCGAGTGCGGCAGGCTCCCCAGCATTGCGCACTCCTGCCATCATCATTACGCACACCTTCCTTCTCCCCGTCAAGCGCATCAGCGATTATTGGACTCACCTGGACTCAATCACCTCTGTCATTACCTCAACTATATCTGTCTGGTTCCCTGCTCTGTTCCCTGCTTCTGCATTAATTGTCTTATGTCTTTGTATACCCTTATGCTGAGTCTGATCCTGTCTTGTTTTATGTCTGTTCCTGATTGAATGTTTGACTCCCCGTACCTGCTTCTCATCCTCGGCGTCAGTCCTTACAGACTGGGTGTATTTATACACCATCCAAAGCCTAATTAATAACTTTGCCATGCTCAAAGCGATATTCGGTATGCCAATCGGTGCCCGGTGTGAGGCATGGACAAATCTCCCTGGTCTTTATTTGTTGAATCTGTGCTTGAAATTCACTACACAATTGAGGGATCTTACATATAATTGTATGTGTGGGGTACAGAAATGGGATACAACACCTCTGTCACGCTGATCCCCAACACGGGGAAGCCACAGTGGTGCGTGCTAACACATGCATTTCGCTACTCCAGCAATAACTTCTGTTAAACACGTGTATGTGACAAATACAATTTGATTTGATTTGCTCAGCCCCCTCCTGTACTCCCTGTTCACCCATGATTGAGTGGCCATGCACGTCTCCAACACAATCATCAAGTTTGCAGACTACACAACAGTGGTAGGCCTGATTTACCAAATCAAATTTTATTTGTCACATACACATGGTTAGCAGATGTTAATGCGAGTGCAGCGAAATGCTATTGCTTCTAGTTCCGACCATGCAGAAATATCTAACAAGCAATATAACCTAACAATTTCACAACAACTATCTTATACACACAAGTGTAATGATCATACATCGTACATGATCATCTCCTTTGTTTTGTTGACATTGAGTGTGAGGTTATTTTCCTGACACCACACTCCGAGGGCCCTCACCTCCTCCCTTTAGGCTGTCTTGTCATTGTTGGTAATCAAGCCTACCACTGTAGTGTCGTCTGCAAACTTGATGATTGAGTTGGAGGCGTGCATGGCCACGCAGTCGTGGGTGAACAGGGAGTACAGGAGAGGGCTGAGAACGCACCCTTGTTGGGACCCAGTGTTGAGGATCAGCGGGGTGGAGATGTTGTTACCTACCTTCACCACCTGGGGGCAGCCCGTCAGGAAGTCCAGGACCCAGTTACACAGGGCAGGGTCGAGACCCAGGGTCTCGAGCTTGATGACGAGTTTGGAGGGCACTATGGTGTTAAATGCCGAGCTGTAGTCGATGAACAGCATTCTTACATAGGTATTCCTCTTGTCCAGATGGGTTAGGGCAGTGTGCAGTGTGATGGCGATTGCATCGTCTGTGTACCTATTGGGGAGGTAAGCAAATTGGAGTGGGTCTAGGGTGTCAGGTAGGGTGTTATGGTGGAGGTGTTATGGTCCTTGACTAGTCTCTCAGAGCACTTCATGATGACGGAAGTGAGTGCTACAGGGCAGTAGTTATTTAGCTCAGTTACCTTAGCTTTCTTGTGATCAGGAACAATGGTCGCCCTCTTGAAGCATGTTGGAACAGCAGACTGGGATAGAGATTGATTAAATATGTCCGTAAACACACCAGCCAGCTGGTCTGCGCATGCTCTGAAAACGCAGCCGGGGATGTCGTCTGGGCCTGCAGCCTTGCGAGGGTTAACACATTTAAATGTTTTACACACGTTAGCTACAGTGAAGGAGAGCCCGCAGGTTTTGGTAGCGGGCCATATTAGTGGCACTGTATTGTCCTCAAAGCGAGCAAAAAAGTTGTTTAGTCTGTCTGGGAGCAAGACATCGTGGTCCGCGACGGGGCTGGGTTTTCTTTTGTAGTCCATGATTGACTGTAGACCCTGCCACATACCTCTCGTGTCTGAACCGTTGAATTGTGACTCCACTTTGTCTCTATACTGACGCTTAGCTTGTTTGATTACCTTGCGGAGAGAATAGCTACACTGTTTGTATTCGGTCATGTTTCCTGTCACCTTGTCCTGGTTAAAAGCAGTGGTTCGCGCTTTCAGTTTTGTGCGAATGCTGCCATCAATCCACGGTTTCTGGTTGGGGAATGTTTTAATAGACGCTGTGGGTACAACATCACCGATGCACTTGCTAATAAACTTGCTCACCGAATCAGCGTATTCGTCAATGTTGTTGTTCGCCGCAATGCGGAACATATCCCAGTCCACGTGATTGAAGCAATCTTGAAGTGTGGAATCCGATTGGTCGGACCAGCGCTGAACAGACCTGAGCGCGGGTGCTTCCTGTTTTAGTTTCTGTCTATAGGCTAGGAGCAACAAAATGGAGTCATGGTCAGCTTTGCCAAAGGGAAGGCGGGGGAGGGCCTTATATGCGTCGCAGAAGTTAGAATAACAGTTATCTAGGATTTTACCAGCCCTGGTAGCACAATTGATATGCTGATAGAATTTGGGGAGCCTTGTTTTCAGATTAGCCTTGTGAAAATCCCCAGCTACAATGAATGCATCCTCAGGATAAGTCGTTTCCAGTTTACATAGAGTCGAATGAAGTTCTTTCAGGGCCGTCGATGTGTCTACTTGGGGGGAATATACACGACTGTGATTATGATCGAAGAGAATTCTCTTGGTAGATAATATTGTCGGCATTTGATTGTGAGGAATTCTAAGTCAGGTGAACAAAAGGACTTGAGTTCCTGTATGTTGTTATGATCACACCACGTCTCGTTAATCATAAAGCATACACCCCCGCCCTTCTTCTGTCGGCCTGATGCGTGAAGAAACCAGGTGGCTGTACCGACTCAGATAGCGTGTCTCGAGTGAGCCATGTTTCCAATAATTACGAGACAGCTTACAGGGAGGAGGTCAGGGCCCTGGCAGAGTGGTGCCAGAAAATAACCTCTCCCTCAACATGAACAAAATGAAGGTGCTTATCGTGGACTTCAGGAGACAGCAGAGAGAGTATGACCCTAAACACATTGATTGAGTCGCAGTGGAGAGGGTGAAAAGCTTCAAATTCCTCAGCGTGCACATCACTGACAGCCTGAAATGGTCCATCCACACAAACAGTGTGGTGAAGAAGGTGCAACAGCGCCTCTTCAACCTCAGGAGGCTGAAGTCATTTGTCTTGGCCCCTAAGACACTCATGAACTTCTATAGAAGCACCAATGATAATATCCTGTCACGCTGTATAACCGACTGGTACGGCAATTTCACAGTCAGCAACCGCAGGGCTATCCAGAGGGTGATACTGTAAGCCCAACACATTACCGGAGGCACACATCCGGTATCACAGGAAGGCCAAGAAGATCATCAAGGAACTTGGTGCATCAATGTGCATCAATGCTGGCACAGAGACTGAAAAACAGCTTCTACAGGCCATCAGACTGTTAAACAATCACCACTGCCCGAGTGCTTAATTTGTGAATTGGGAGGTGCCAGAACAAAATGTGAGCCGAGAGGGGGGTGACCTCGGGGGCTCTGAGGTACCGTAACACATGATTAAAAAAAATCCCCTTTATAATAAAGCATCACGTGCATTATCATTGCTTTTGCATGCTTACATGTAGCAGTAGAGTAGAGACGCTTGCATAAGTTGCACACATGAGGAGGTTTCAAGCCCACGGTCAGGGAAAATGTTGCAATTCTACATCATTTTAGATGTCTGGAGACTTCAGCAGAGTCTTTAATACCTATAAATGGTCGAAATGACAGGCTACTTTGACACTGACAAACTGAGAATCTGAGATGAATAAAAACCATCAATAGCCTAGGCTTAGAGAAACATACATATTATACAATATGGAGGAGGAAATTATAGTCCTAAAAAAGCTTTCCAGTTTTACATCAATGCGCAGCTCACTCTCAGGCGATGGCCGATGCGCTCGTACCAAAAGCCTATCTCTGTCACGGTCGTCCTCCTCTTCATCTGAAGAGGAGAGGCAAAAAGGATCAGAGGACCAATATGCGGCGTGTTAAATGTCCATGGTAAATCTTTAATAAAGAAAGACTGAACACTATACAAAAGAGTAACAAAAACAATAAACCAAATTCGACCGTGAAGCTACAAAATGAGACCTGTGCTGACACAAGCCACTAACATAGACAATCACCCACAAACAAACAGTGCAACCCAGGCTACCTAAGTATGATTCTCAATCAGAGACAACTAATGACACCTGCCTCTGATTGAGAACCATACTAGGCCGAAACAAAGAAATGCCCCAAAGCATAGAAAAACAAACATAGACTGCCCACCCAACTCACGCCCTGACCATACTAAATAAATACAAAACAAAGGAAATAAAGGTCAGAACGTGACAGTCTCTCTCTTATTTGACTTTCTAAAACAAATGCTCTTTGCTCAATAGGCCTATTTGGAAGTTGATAACATATTTGGTAGCCTACAGACAGATTAGTCTTCTCTTTTCAGCAGTAGCCATTTGCTTTCCAATCTGTGTTTTCCCTCAATTGTATTTGAAATATTGCAAAAGGCCTGTTTTGTCTGCATAGTGTTCACTGACAGATTTGCTGCGCATTTCTGACTATAGCGATGACTTGTGAATGGGCTACACACAATCTACAGCTAGGCTATTTTTTTTAACAAGCTATTGATCCTTTGTGGCTAAATTATAGGCCTAATCCTGGTGTAATAGTCTGAATTATTATTATTTTTTCTTTCTGAACAGACAGCAGTAATTCTATAACTTTGGCAAATACAATTCAATTTCTCAGCACCCTTCCCTCGGCTATGAATCTATAAGGAAATAAATAATGAAGTGCAACGCTGAAGAGATAAGAGTTGCAGGCTAATGTCTATCAGGGCAGAGAGAGGGAGAGAGATCATAGAAAGTGAATCTCATTCTAATTCTGTCAGAGATAGAGGCAAGCTTCTCTCTCTCACCACAGCAATGACCACGTGTTGGTCTAAAGCAGGACTATTCAATTGGTGGCCCGCAGGCCAGATCCGTCCTGTTTATTAATTTAGACTGGCCCTTTAATCAATTCTGAACATTGATAAAGGATCTGTAAAAAAAATCCCCGCCAAAATCCAACATTCAGTGCCAAAATGACAAGCACTAGTGTGGTTGTCTCTAGTGTGGTTGTCTCTAGTGTGGTTGTCTCTAGTGTGGTTGTCTATAGTGTGGTTGTCTCTAGTGTGGTTGTCTATAGTGTGGTTGTCTCTAGTGTGGTTGTCTCTAGTGTGGTTGTCTCTAGTGTGGTTGTCTATAGTGTGGTTGTCTCTAGTGTGGTTGTCTCTAGTGTGGTTGTCTCTAGTGTGGTTGTCTCTAGTGTGGTTGTCTATAGTGTGGTTGTCTCTAGTGTGGTTGTCTCTAGTGTGGTTGTCTCTAGTGTGGTTGTCTCTAGTGTGGTTGTCTATAGTGTGGTTGTCTATAGTGTGGTTGTCTCTAGTGTGGTTGTCTCTAGTGTGGTTGTCTATAGTGTGGTTGTCTATAGTGTGGTTGTCTCTAGTGTGGTTGTCTCTAGTGTGGTTGTCTCTAGTGTGGTTGTCTATAGTGTGGTTGTCTCTAGTGTGGTTGTCTCTAGTGTGGTTGTCTATTGTGTGGTTGTCTATAGTGTGGTTGTCTATGGGTTTTCTAGCATTTCTTTATGCGTTTCTAGCGCCTATATGGCATGTTGATTCTTTTTTCTTCATATGAATTTGGCTCTAGCGTTTGAGCGGTTTAAGCTAAAAAATATTATGACCCCATTCCTGAAAGCTATGCCTCTCAAGATGCTGACAATAACTTGTTAGAAGGGAGTGTGACAAAAATAATGAACCTAATGACTGAGGGAAATTAATTCAAAGCATACTTCCTTCAGACTGGCATTACCTGATTTGACTTATCTTTGTGTTATTCATTGAGATGTTTAGTTTTCAGATATTTTTTTTTAAATAAAAAAAGGTGTGCGGGTGTTGTGCCTTTTCCTTTTCAATGATTGGAAATGTTTTTCGTTGCATGTTGGTTGAGCACCCTCCACTTCTTTCCTAATTACTTCTAGCAACATTTCATTTGAAGAAAAGTGCTTTATTGGTGCGTGTGTGTGTGTGCGTTGCTTTTTTATACAGTTCTTCCGAAAAAATAATTGCTTGTGGAAAATGGCCCCTTTAAGAATATAGTTGAATAGCCCTGGTCTATAGGCTACAATGTTGCACAAACCATAAACCTGGGCCGGCCCAACACAAATCAATTGTTAGAATATCAGTAAGGTTTTCACATGATGTTTTTTAGGGGGCAGGAGAATTACAGAGGAGGCAACTTGAATTAAGTCGGATTGATTTCATTATAATTTTGACATTTCGATTTTTGGTACTGGAGCCTGGCAAATGGGTTCCAAAACGAAACTGTCCAAAACTGAGAGGTGCCTGTTCCGGCAATATCCGGCTAAAATCAAGCACTGCCCTGCCCTGAACTTAGCCACTGTTACTATGTGGCTATCACCCGGTATTCTACCTTGCACCTTAGAGACTGCTTCCCTATGTACATAGTCATAGTCTTTAATAATGTTTACATACTGTTTTACCCACTTTATATGTATATACTGTATTCTAGTCAAGGCTATAGAACTACTGCTGTACTCACCTTTCCAAATAAAATTAAATCAAACATAAAGTTCCTTCGGAGAGTTCCTTCAGAAAGTTCCTTTTTCCACATTTTGTTGTGTTACAGAAATGTTCTGTCACTGATCTACACACAATACTCCATAATGTGAAAGTGGAAATATGTTTTCTTTTTTTCTTAATAAAAAATGAAAAGTTGAAATGTCTTGAGTCAATAAGTATTCGACCCCTTTTGTTATGGCAAGTCTAAGTAGGTTCTGGAGTAAAAATGTGCTTAACAAGTCACATGATAACAGAGCATGGATTTTGAAATGACTACACCATCTTTGTACCCAACACATACAATTATCTGTAAGGTCCTTCAGTCGAGCAGTACATTTCAAGCACAGATTCAACCACAAAGACCAGGGAGCTTATCCAATAGCAGATAGTTAAAAAAAAAAAAGGCAGACATTGAATATCCCTTTGACCATGATGCAGTTATGATTTACACCTAGTCACTACAAAGATACAGGGGATTAAAACATGAACAGAGTTTAATGGCTGTGATAGGAGAAAACTGAGGATGGATCAACAGCATTGTAATTACTCCACAATACTAACATAAATGACAGAGTGAAACGAAGGAAGCCTGTACAGAATATAAATAGTCCAAACATTCATCCTGTTTGCACACGTGACAGTACTCCCTCCCCGACGCGAGGCCCCAGCCGTAGGACACCGACCAAAATGACAATCCCGGGGATCAGGAGCGGACAGGGCTCCTCTGCTGAGGTGCGGGGAACCTGTCAGTCTGGCTAAGATGCGGGAGCATGGCGACTTAGAGCGCCAGAGAGAGCATACGTGACGGTCCACCCTCCCAGGCGTGTTCGGCTCCAGCCGCAGGACTCCAACCAAAGGTACGATCCCAGGGATCAGGAGTGGACCGGTCACCCCTACTGATGCGCGGGAACCTGTTGCCAGCTGGAGCGGGGGAACCTGACAGACCGGCTGAGGCAGGGAGCCTGGCGAACTGGCGAAGGCATGAAAGTCTGACAAGCCGGTGGAAGCAGGGGAGCCTGACAATCCGTCTGAGGCATGAGAGCCTGACGAGCCGACGGAGGCAGGGGAGCCTGACAATCCGGAAGAGGCATGAAATTCTGACGAGCCGACGGAGGCAGGGGAGCCTGACAATCCGTCTAAGGCATGAAAGTCTGACGAGCCGACGGAGGCAGGGGAGCCTGACAATCCGGAAGAGGCATGAGAGCCTGACGAGCCGGCGGAGGCAGGGCAGCCTGGCGATCTGTCTGAGGCATGAGAGCCTGACGAGCCGGTGGAAGCAGGGGAGCCTGACAATCCGGCAGAGGCATGAGAGCCTGACGAGCCGGCGGAGGCAGGGCAGCCTGGCGATCTGTCTGAGGCATGAGAGCCTGACGAGCCGGTGGAAGCAGGGGAGCCTGACAATCCGGCAGAGGCATGAGAGCCTGACGAGCCGGTGGAAGCAGGGGAGCCTGACAATCCGGCAGAGGCATGAGAGCCTGACGAGCCGACGGAGGCAGGGCAGCCTGGCGATCTGTCTGAGGCATGAGAGCCTGTAGCAACTCCCAGACCCAACGTCATTCCCACCGAAACAAAAAAAAGAAACACTCCCTGATGCTTCCCTTAGGTGAGCCGTTATTCTGTGACGATGTGCACTGAGAGTCGGGAAGCATGTTCAGGGAGTGATTGTTTAAATAAATAAACACAACATAATACAAAATAAGAAATGCAAACAACGCACAGACATGACACAGGAATAGAAACAATAATGCCAGGGGAAGGAACCAAAGGGAGTGACATATCGGAAGGTAATCAGGGAAGTGATGGAGTCCAGGTGAGTCTGATGTCACGCAGGGGTGCGTAATGATTGTAACAGGTGTGCGCCATAACGAGCAGCCTGGTGACCTAGCAGCCTGGTGACCTTGAGGCTGGAGAGGGAGCACACGTGACAATTCTTCATATTTCCAAGCAAGGTGGTGGCTGCATCGTGTTATGGGTATGCTTGTCATCGGCAAGAACAAGGGAGTTTTTTAGGATAAAAATAAACAGAATAGAGCTATGTACAGACAGAATCCTAGAGGAAGATCTGGTTCAGTCTGGTTTCCAGTGAGAGATATTCACCTTTCAGCAAGACAATAACCTAAAACACAAGGCCAAATATACACTGGAGTTGCTTACTAAGATGACATTGAATGTCCCTGAGTTGCCTAGTTACAGTTTTGACTTAAATCGGCTTGAAACTCTACGGCAAGACTTGGAAATGGCTGTCTAGCAATGATGAACAACTTGACACAGCTTGAAGAATTTAAAAATAATAATGTGCAAATATTTTACTGTCCAGGTGTGCAAAGCCTTGGTTTCTCAAATGATTGCCTCGCCTGGTTCACCAACTACTTCTCTGATAGAGTTCAGTGTGTCAAATCGGAGGGTCTGTTGTCCGGACCTCTGGCAGTCTCTATGGGGGTGCCACAGGGTTCAATTCTTGGACCGACTCTCTTCTCTGTATACATCAATGAGGTCGCTCTTGCTGCTGGTGAGTCTCTGATCCACCTCTACGCAGACAACACCATTCTGTATACTTCCGGCCCTTCTTTGGACTCTGTGTTAACAACCCTCCAGGCAAGCTTCAATGCCATACAACTCTCCTTCCGTGGCCTCCAATTGCTCTTAAATACAAGTAAAACTAAATGCATGCTCTTCAACCGATCGCTACCTGCACCTACCCGCCTGTCCAACATCACTACTCTGGAAGGCTCTGACTTAGAATACGTGGACAACTACAAATACTTAGGTGTCTGGTTAGACTGTAAACTCTCCTTCCAGACCCATATCAAACATCTCCAATCCAAAGTTAAATCTAGAATTGGCTTCCTATTTCGCAACAAAGCATCCTTCACTCATGCTGCCAAACATACCCTTGTAAAACTGACCATCCTACCAATCCTCGACTTTGGCGATGTCATTTACAAAATAGCCTCCAATACCCTACTCAACAAATTGGATGCAGTCTATCACAGTGCAATCCGTTTTGTCACCAAAGCCCCATATACTACCCACCATTGCAACCTGTACGCTCTCGTTGGCTGGCCCTCGCTTCATACTCATCGCCAAACCCACTGGCTCCATGTCATCTACAAGACCCTGCTAGGTAAAGTCCCCCCTTATCTCAGCTCGCTGGTCACCATAGCATCTCCCACCTGTAGCACACGCTCCAGCAGGTATATCTCTCTAGTCACCCCCAAAACCAATTCTTTCTTTGGCCGCCTCTCTTTCCAGTTCTCTGCTGCCAATGACTGGAACGAGCTACAAAAATCTCTGAAACTGGAAACACTTATCTCCCTCACTAGCTTTAAGCACCAACTGTCAGAGCAGCTCACAGATTACTGCACCTGTACATAGCCCACCTATAATTTAGCCCAAACAACTACCTCTTTCCCAACTGTATTTAATTTATTTATTTATTTTGCTCCTTTGCACCCCATTATTTTTATTTCTACTTTGCACATTCTTCCATTGCAAAACTACCATTCCAGTGTTTTACTTGCTATATTGTATTTACCTTGCCACCATGGCCTTTTTTGCCTTTACCTCCCTTCTCACCTCATTTGCTCACATTGTATATAGACTTGTTTATACTGTATTATTGACTGTATGTTTGTTTTACTCCATGTGTAACTCTGTGTCGTTGTATCTGTCGAACTGCTTTGCTTTATCTTGGCCAGGTCGCAATTGTAAATGAGAACTTGTTCTCAACTTGCCTACCTGGTTAAATAAAGGTAAAATAAAATAAATAAATAAAAAGCTCTTAGAGACTTACCCAGAAAGACTCATCACTGTAATTGCTGCCAAAGGGGATTCTAACATGTATTGACTCATTGGTGTGACTACTTATGTAATATTTCTGTATTTCATTTTCAATAAATGTAGTTTTTCAGTCTCTCGGTCCCAGCTTTGATGCACCTGCACTTTGATGGTAGCATGGTGAACTGCCTGCTGCTCAGTTGGCTAAGGTCCCTGAAGAAATTCCTGGTCTTCCTGTGACACCGGGTGCTGTAGATGTCCTGGAAGGCAGGCAGTGTGCCCCCGGTGATGCATTGGGCTGACCACACCACCCTCTGGAGAGCCCTGTGGTTGTGGACGGTACAGTTGCTGTACCAGGGGGTGATAAAGCCAGACATGATGCTCTCAATGGTGCATCTGTAGAAGTTTGTGAGGGTTTTCGGGGCCAAGATTAATTTATTCACCCTCCTGAGGTTGAAGAGGAGCTGCTGCGCCATCTTCCCCACACTGTCTATGTGGGATGGACGTGGTTGTCAGTGATGTGCACTCTGAGATACTTGAAGCTTTTCAACCTCTCCACTGCGGCTCCATGAACTTGGATGGGGGCGTGCTCCCTCTGCTGTCTCCTGAAGTCCACGATCAGCTCCTTCGTTTTGTTGACATTGAGGGAGAGGTTATTTTCCTGGCACCACTCTGCCAGGGCCCTCACCTCCTTCCTGTAGGCTGTCTCGTCATTGTTGGCATTCAGGCCTACCACTGTTGTGTTGTCTGCAAACTTGAGGATTGAGTTGGAGATGTGCGGGCAGCATGGCCATGCAGTCATGGGAGTACAGGAAGGGGCTTAACACACCCTTGTAGGGCCCCTGTGATGAGGATCAGCATAACGAAGGTGTTGTTGCTTACCTTCACCACCTGGGGTAGGCTTTTCAGGAAGTCCAGGACCCAGTTGCACAGGGCGGGGTTCAGACCCAGGACACCAAGCTTAGTGATGAGCTTGGTGGGTTTGGTTTTGAAGGCTGAGCTGTAGTTGATGAACAGCATTCTTACATAGGTATTCCTCTTGTCCAGATGGGATGGGGAAGTATGCAGTGCGATGGCGATTGCGTCAATTGGGATCTGTTGGGGCAGTATGCAAATTGTAGTGGGTCCAGGGTGTCAGGTAGTGACCAATTTTTGTATATATTTTTGGCTATTAAACAACTAATTGACTGATATTGTTTCAATTACTTAGTTTTTCTTTTTGGTGAGCCCAACGCGCCATCTATTTTGGGGATTTGTGTGTATTGTTAGGTACTGTTAGGTATTGCTGCACTGTTGGAGCTAGAAACATAAACATTTCGTTGCACCCGCGATAACATAAATATGTGTACACAACCAATAAAATGTTATTTCATTTGACGATGACATAAGAAACCACCACATGCACCTGGAATAAACAACATTTAGTTTGAACTTATTATTGTCTGTCTGTGTTATCAGAGGGAAGAACGTCAACGAGGCACTTGAAAAGAGGCTAGCTAGAAGCATTGAGTCCAGGACAGCCATCATTAGGCAAACAGGGGGGATACACCACTGATCCACTTAATAAAGATCTTATTACAGCTGTGGACAGGGCTAGCAGGTAGCCTAGTGGTTAGAGTATTGGGCCAGTAACTGAAAGGTTGCTAGATTGAATTCCGCTAGCTGACAAGGTAAAAATCTGTCGTTCTGCCCCTGAACAAGGCAGTTAATCCACTGTTCCTAGGCTGTCATTGTAAATACACATTTGTTCTTAACTTACTTGCCTGGATAAATATTGTTCCAATGAGCCCAGACAAAGAGGACAGCATTTACAGTAAAAAGAGAGGAGAAGCAGACAGAGAGGATGGGACCAAAAAGTACATTTTGTTGTCTAACTGCAATTGCTCAGCAGAAAAGTAATACAAAGGGTGGGTGCTCATTTTTCAGAGACAAATAATGTACTCTGTCTGTTCCCACTTCCGACAATTCAAAGGGTAAAGAGAACGTGTACAATTAGTGGAGTTAGTGTTTGTGTTTACTGCACTGTTGTGCAACAACATTGCTTCCACCTCTGTTTGATTGAAGAAACCAATATTGTAAACCTGGGATTACAGATGATACCAGGAGCCATGACTTTAGTTAGTTTGCTTTTCATCTACCAAAATGACTGAAATCTGCGTGGGATGTTCTTTTGCTCCTGTGTTTTGTCAGAAAATAAAGTTTCCAAATGTAAAACACATTTGAAAAATCTATTTGACAAACTTCAAAGCTGTTTCACCTGTGACAACCTTTATGTGACACACAAAGACACCTTTCTGACTCTTTCTTTGTCTCCTAGTAACAGTGTTTACCATAAACATGCCGAGACATGCCTCTGAATCCACTGAAACACAGTAATGTAGGACAAACCCTGACAACACAATTATACAGCGAGTGGGACCAGAACATTCCATTAATCTAGAGAGGGGTGATGGTGGTGGTGGAGTTGAAGGAGAGTGGTGGTGGTGATGGTGTGTGTATCCACCCCTTCCTGCACACTATTAGGTGGTTGGATCCTAGCTACTGTCCCCCAGTATGAGGCTAATTAATGTCTGTTTGGCGCCATGAGGCGTCTGACAATGTTGCCTCCGACACACAACGATGGGGAGAAAAAAGTAGAGCAGGGTGACAGAGCTAGCCTCCGTTTTTCTCTTTCTCTTTATTCTCTCTCTATCCCTCCCTACCTCCCTCTCTTGCTCTCTCTCTCTCTCTCTCTCTCTCTCTCTCTCTCTCTCTCTCTCTCTCTCAGGCACGCTCATCAGCCTCTCTCCTGTACCCCGTCCCTCTCTTGGGCCCTGAGCCCATTGACCTAACAAATCCACATCCACTTCCTTTTTCTTCTCCTCTCCTTCTCCCAAAAAGGCTCCAGCTCCCCTTTCATCTGAGTCTACGGCAGTGGCTCCCATGGGACACAATCACAACTCACATGATATTGATAGAATCTATTTAGAATTATGTATGCCCTACTGAGATGGATGGCAATAGCATTCATTCACAGGCAATTTGGTCTTTGTTTTGAGATTCTTTCCTACAGTATTGTTGTTTGACTGCAAGGGTGGATTGAGTGGATCTGGGTGGATTGAGTGGATCTGGGTGGATTGAGGATTGTTGTTTGTTAACAGCTGCAGTTGAAGTTGGTCCCGTGTCTTCTGGAGCTGTGCTGGACATAAACTGCTATGAGTTTATGAACCAAACGAAAGTCAACACTCCAGCAAGGACACTACTCTGTCTTTGACAGAGAGGACCACTTGATGTGTATACTAGCCTGATGGAGTGTTTGATGCCCCCTTTCAACTGCCAAATGAGTTGGCTTGAAAAAGGAGATCTTGAAATAATGGCACTTTATGTTGTCAAAGGGAACTGAGCTGGTACTAGTTCCCATCGTTGGATACTGTGAAAATACTGTCATGTCATGTTCGGTTGATTAGGCCAGAATTAATTAAACTGGAAGTACTTTACCCTTGTTGTTGTAAAGTCTATATTTCTATATAAAGCCATCTTCTACCCTCATAGTCTATCTTTTCTGGCACCATAAAACGATAGGTAATCTAATGTCTCACAATACATTCCATCATACATTCTGACCATATAATGACTTTGTAACTGACTCAGTAGTACCCACAGATTTTTCTTCAAAGTTGCATTCCTCAAGTTCAGAGGAATTCTGTTTTTGTTGTTTACAGTGCTGTTCCTGAGGCTTATGTTTCATATTTCCGTATAAAAGAGATGCTCAACTTAGATAACATGGAAGAGTTAACCTCAGCTGTACAGTACGTTGGAAATGAGACTGGTTGCTGCCTGTGCTGCAGTCCTTCAGAACATGAAATGGAATGTTTCAGCATGTTTGGAGGGAAAGGAAAGTTGTTTATTTGACTAAGAGGTAGTTGTGCAACATGTCATTTCAGGGAACCAGGCTAAAGTAGTGGTGTTTAGACATAGGCGGGAGGTTAAGTCTGTAAACAAGGTACTGAAAGTAATTACATACTGTATTCAGCAATAGGGTGAGGCTACAGACCCTGGGGCTAAGCTAAACTTTCCCTTCAACCCTCCAATCTAGTTAAAACACACTTTGATTGCTGGTTGCACATTCTGACTATGTCAGAAGGATTTATTTCTTTAAAGATTTAATAAAAATTCCATATTTGATTGAAAATAAATTGGCACACAAGGCAGAGACCAAACTGCTCCACTACTGATGGTCCAAAGCCTGTTTGGCAGCTTACCTTTAGTTCCCGTTCTATTGTTGTTCTCCAAGTTATTTTGGGGCGTCCATGTTTGCGCCTTCCTACTATAGTCCACCTAAGCACTGTTGTGGAAAACACACTGAATTACATTTGGCTAAAGGCTTTAGTCTATCTTGGGGCAGCAAGAGCAGGAGTACTTTTAAACCAGATAGTACAGTAGCTCTGATGCTAATCATGATCATACCTGTATGACATGAGACATATGATGTAAAATGAATTCCTGTGTAAGCTGACAAAATACAATCTCATCTCATCATCTATGGGTGGTTGTTATGGGTGGTTATGAAAACCTAACTGTGGTGTAGTGAATACTGCAAGCTCAGACACATCGGTTGGATTGTCAAACGTTTGCCTGCCGACGGTACTTAGCACCTCTGAACAGAGTGTCTGTAAATAAAATCAAACTTTAATTACTGGGCCGTACGCACTACCCTCTGTAGCGCTAGCTACCTAATGTTAGCATATTCGCTATGCTAACTAAGGACTCAGAAGCTAACACAGGCAGCTCTTTCATGGAAACTAGCTAATTCCTTGTGATGTAATCATGATTTCAATACAATGTTTTAATTTTTAATTTAACCTTTATTTAACTAGGCAAGTCAGTTAAGAACAAATTCTTATTTACAATGGCAGCCTACCAAAAGGCAAAAGGCCTCCTGCAGTGACGGGGGCCTTGGGGAGAAAAAAAAAATGCAATATAAATATTGGAAAAAAACACACATTGCAACAAGAGAGACAACACAACACTACATAAAGAGAGATCTAAGAAAACAACATAGCAAGGCAGCAACACATGACAACACAGCACAGTAGCAACACAACATAACAACAACATGGTAGCAGAACAAAATGTTAGCAGCACAAAACATGGTACAAACACTATTGGGCACAGACAACAGCACAAAGGGCAAGAAGGTAGAGACAACATTACATCACACAAAGCAGCCACAACTGTCAGTAAGAGTGTCCATGATTGAGTCTTTGAATAAAAAGATTGAGATAAAACTGTCCAGTTTGATTGTTTGTTGCAGCTCGTTCCAGTCTCTAGCTGCAGCAAACTGAAAAGATGAGCAACCCAGGGATGTGTGTGCTTTGGGGTCCTTTAACAGAATGTGACTGGCAGAACAAGTGTTGTATGTGGAGGATGAGGGCTGCAGTAGATATCTCAGATAGGGGGGCGTGAGGCCAAAGAGGGTTTTATAAATAAGCATCAATTAGTGAGTCTTGCGACGGGTATACAGAGATGAATAGTTTACAGAGGAGTATAGAGTGCAGTGATGTGTCCTAAAAGGAGCATTGGTGGTAAAGAACATCTAGCCGCTCGAGAGCACCCTTACCTGCCGATCTATAAATGATGTCTCCGTAATATACCATGGGTAGGATGGTCATCTGAATCAGGGTTCGTTTGGCAGATGGGGTGAAAGAGGAGCAATTACGATAGAGGAAACAAAGTCTAGATTTTACTTTAGCCTGCAGCTTTGATATGTGCTGAGAGAAGGACAGTGCACCATCTAGCCATACTCCCAAGTACCTGTATGAGGTGACTACCTCAAGCTCTAAACCCTCAGAGGTAGTAATAACACCTGTGGGAAGAGAGGCATTCTTCTTACCAAACCACATTACCTTTGTTTTGTAGGTGTTCAGAACAAGGTTAAGGGCAGAGAAAGCTGGTTGGACACTAAGAAAGCTTTGTTGTAGAGCATTTAACACAAAATCCGGGGAGGGGCCATCTGAGTATAAGACTGTATCATCTGCATTTAAATGGATGAGAGAGCTTCCTACTACCTGAACTATGTTGTTGATGTAAATTGAGAAGAGCGTGGGGCCTAGGATTGAGCTTTGGAGTACTACCTTGGTGACAGGCAGTGGCTGAGACAGCAGATTTTCTGACTTTATACACTGCACTCTTTGAGATAGGTAGTTAGCAAACCAGGCCAAAGACCCCTCGAATACATCAATACTCCTTAGCCAGCCCACAAGAATGGAATGGTCTACCGTATCAAAAGCTTTGGCCAAGTCAATAAAAATAGCAGTACAATATTGCTTAGAATCAAGGGCAATGGTGACATCATTGAGGACCTTTAAGGTTGCAAGGACACATCCACAACCGGAGCAGAAACCAGATTGCATACCCGAGAGAATACTATAGACATCAAGAAAGCCAGTCAGTTGATTAGTGACAGGTTTTTCCAACACTTTTGATAAACAGGGCAAAATAGAAATAGGCCTATAACAGTTAGGATCAGCTTGATCTCCCCATTTAAATAAAGGACGATCTGTGGCTGCCTTCCAAGCAGTGGGAACATCCCCAGAAAGGAGAGACAGGTTAAAAAGGTTGGAGATGGGCTTGGCGATGATAGGGGCAGCAACCTTACCCAGATGTTTTTTTAGGGTCAAGTTTAAGGAGCTCCTTTAGTACCTCGGACTCAGTGACTGCCTGCAGGGAGAAACTTTGTAGCGGGGCAAGGGAGAAAGAGGGAGAAGCATCGGGGATAGTTGCGTTAGAAGGGGTTGGAGATGAGGAAATGTTGGACGGGCAGGGAGGCATGGCTGAGTCAAATAGGAATCCTGACTTATTGAAGTGGTGATTAAAGAACTCAGCCATGTGCTTCTTGTCAGTAACAACCACATCATCAACATTAAGGGACATGGGCAACTGTGAGGAGGAGGGTTTATTCTCCAGGTCTTGAACCATTTTCCAGAACTTCTTGGGGTTAGACCCACAGAGAGAGAATTGCTCCTTAAAGTAACTAACTTTGTCCTTCCGGATAGCCTGAGCGCATTTATTTCTCATTCGCCTGAACGAGAGCCAGTCAGTCTGAGTATGCTTGTGCCGAGCCTTTCACCAACGCAACTCGAGGTGGAGTAACTCTGCAAGATCACGGTCGAACCAGGGGCTGAACCTGTTTTTAATTCTAATTTTCTTTATGGGGGCGTGTTTGTTAACAATACCATTGAAAATATCAAAAAAGAAGCTCCAAGTGTCTTCAACAGAGGGGATCAAGCATATTCTCTACTAGCTACAATGGTTAGCTAGCTTGGAGGAAGTACTTCGTGTTGTGTGTAATGCATCTGTGCACTTAGCTAACTACCATTCCATAGCCTACATTGCATATGAAGTGTGACTGGCTCATCCGTGGATGTACGGAGAAAATTGCCAAAAAATTTTGTGCTCTCTGATTGGCTCCAAGTCAAGTTGTTGGCCACTGATGAGCATTGTGATTCTATAAGTAGAAACGATAGGTTTGTCACTACCAGATCGGCACGCAGCAGGTACCGCTTTTGTTCTAGCAAGAGAAGGAATGGCCTCCCTCTGTGGTAAGTACCTATCCGCTGTCTATCGGCAGTAAGATTCTCTGTGTGTTTCATGCTTACAGAATGGGGTCACAGCGCCTCTCCCCCCTCTGGTCTGGTATTTGACCTCATTAGTTGCAGGCCTCCCTCAGGTAGGAGAGACATTTGCCAAAGAGCACAGAGCACTGTGCCCAGTCATAACCAGCACACCTCTCCCATCCCCCCTCCAACCCCACACTGATGGGAACAGTGTCTCCAAGGAGCCAGGGCAGAAGTCTTCAGGGCGCTGGTGTACATCAATACTAATGCATTCCAGTTTCGCATGATAAAGTACAATGGGCCCGTCTCAACAATCCGCGACTGTGATTAAGCTGTGCTTACTAATGTGGGATTTCAGAAACATGATACCCATGCCATGATACCAACATGATACCCATGCCATATTACCCATGATACCAACATGATACACGTGTGATTAAAGAGGGAGTATGTGGGGAGAAAGACATGTGCCAACCAAGGAGAAAAATTGCATACCTTTTACAAGCAATATCACAACGAGTGTAATATTAGATATACTAGTATATGATCCAAGACAAAGCCCACATACATATGGTTATGATGATGTGTATCTATTAAGACGGGTTTCTTAAAAAAAAAAAAAGTGTGTTGTTTAAAGACCATGCTGAGTAGCACATGCGCATCAAATGACACAAATCCTTTTGGCTGCCATTTGGGCTGGTTAAGAACTTGTGAATATGTTTACACTGACAAATAAGGTAGAAATCCATACATAAAAATAAAACAATTCAAGGAATCAATGTTGATTTTTTTGAATTTTCTGCGTTAGTTTTATGATTACGTGAAGGCCTTGTTGTGAATGACCCTATAGACCAGGCCTGCTATAGACGTACTAAATACACTGGCACTAGGACAAGCCAGGCCAGGTGTACATGAACAGGAAGCCTGTCTTACACTCTAATCAGGTTAACAGCAGCACTTCACACCTGCTGGATTCCCCCATCAATATGGAACAGCCAGGCTTCAAATGACGGGCGTGCCCAGGGGTGATGGCTCGCTGCTTTGGCACTCCCTCCTGATACCTCACCAGGGTACCACCTGTGTGTTGGAATATTAATGTGGATGTGGACACCCCCCAAAAATTGTTGAAGAGATCAAAGTTGATTCAGTCCACTGCTTTGCCTGCTGCCCCAAGAGTCCCAGTGTAATTTGTGTGTTCAGTATACAACATTACCCTACAGCATTCCTGTTGACAAGACCAAGGAGAGGTGAAAAACGACTGTGTATAATCACAACTAGATGTCATCAGTCATAACTGGAGCAGGCCCAACTTGATACAATATAGCATACAGTGTATGTACAGTATACCTTCATATACAGCATGCACCAACTAAGGCAGTACAGGCATTTGCCATGTAAGCTTATGAGCTGCATGAGTGCCCATACAACAGGTGTGGTATTGTTCTTTTTTCCAGTCCGTTACATTCCCTACTTGTTATACTGAGCATGATCTGTACAATCTGCACAATACATGATCTGTACAATCTGCACAATACATGATCTGGAAAAAAATAACAAGGTAGCAAAGAATTGTACCACTCTGATATTGCTCAGGTAGTCTTCACTGCTTAATCCTCACTGGCTAACCCTATGGAACCTCAGCTTTTGAATGTGTAAGGAGGTTAACGTGCTATTTCCAGGCTGTCGGCACGCTAAGCTATTAACCAGACATGTTTTAATACCTCATCATAGAGAGGCCAAGTTATCTTCAAAGATGTTTGAAAGTAAACCAGCGCCTCTGGTGTCTCATTGGAGAGAGGAGCTGTAGAGGTTTATCTGGGTTGGTTGGTTATGTCAGGGTGAGGCTCTTCAACCCCTAATACCTGCATCATGCCAGACTCCCAAGGAAAAAGACACGGACAACTCATCAATACATTTACACCCTGAAAAATGCCTCTGAGATACAGACCATCTGGTGTGGGATGGAAAAGAGAGAAGGAAAGGGAGGTAGAGGGAAGGAGAGAGGGAGGGAAGACGGTGGAATTAGTAAGTGTGCGTTTACATGGGAGTTTTTCCATGTGGGGAGCAGAAGAGCGAAGACCACAAGTATGATGCTGCTGCTTAGTGAATATCCTCCTACCTCCTCCACTCAACAGAGTGACAGGTTTACGATATGACAGGACAGATGGCAAACTCGGAAGACCACCAGGGAAGATAGCCAAAGACAAACCAATCAGCCCGGACGCACAAAATCCAATACACATCAAGCATACCATTTCTCCTCTTTACACAGCCACAGAATGACCTCTAAATCCAAAGTGTCTTGTATACAGTTTAAAAGAAAACAACCAATATACACTGAGGGTTCAAAATATTAAGAACTCCTTCCTAATATTGAGTTGCACCCACTCACCCTTTCTACCCCCTTTCCATGTACTCTACAATGTGTCGAAATCATTCCACAGGGATGCTGGCACACATACAGTGCCTTGCGAAAGTATTCGGCCCCCTTGAACTTTGCGACCTTTTGCCACATTTCAGGCTTCAAACATAAAGATATAAATCTGTATTTTTTTGTGAAGAATCAACAACAAGTGGGACACAATCATGAAGTGGAACGACATTTATTGGATATTTCAAACTTTTTTAACAAATCAAAAACTGAAAAATTGGGCGTGCAAAATTATTCAGCCCCCTTAAGTTAATACTTTGTAGCGCCACCTTTTGCTGCGATTACAGCTGTAAGTCGCTTGGGGTATGTCTCTATCAGTTTTGCACATCGAGAGACTGACATTCTTTCCCATTCCTCCTTGCAAAACAGCTCGAGCTCAGTGAGGTTGGATGGAGACCATTTGTGAACAGCAGTTTTCAGTTCTTTCCACAGATTCTCGATTGGATTCAGGTCTGGACTTTGACTTGGCCATTCTAACACCTGGATATGTTTATTTTTGAACCATTCCATTGTAGATTTTGCTCTATGTTTTGGATCATTGTCTTGTTGGAAGACAAATCTCCGTCCCAGTCTCAGGTCTTTTGCAGACTCCATCAGGTTTTCTTCCAGAATGGTCCTGTATTTGGCTCCATCCATCTTCCCATCAATTTTAACCATCTTCCCTGTCCCTGCTGAAGAAAAGCAGGCCCAAACCATGATGCTGCCACCACCATGTTTGACAGTGGGGATGGTGTGTTCAGCTGTGTTGCTTTTACGCCAAACATAACGTTTTGCATTGTTGCCAAAAAGTTCAATTTTGGTTTCATCTGACCAGAGCACCTTCTTCCACATGTTTGGTGTGTCTCCCAGGTGGCTTGTGGCAAACTTTAAACGACACTTTTTATGGATATCTTTAAGAAATGGCTTTCTTCTTGCCACTCTTCCATAAAGGCCAGATTTGTGCAATATACGACTGATTGTTGTCCTATGGACAGAGTCTCCCACCTCAGCTGTAGATCTCTGCAGTTCATCCAGAGTGATCATGGGCCTCTTGGCTGCATCTCTGATCAGTCTTCTCCTTGTATGAGCTGAAAGTTTAGAGGGACGGCCAGGTCTTGGTAGATTTGCAGTGGTCTGATACTCCTTCCATTTCAATAGTATCACTTGCACAGTGCTCCTTGGGATGTTTAAAGCTTGGGAAGTCTTTTTGTATACAAATCCAGCTTTAAACTTCTTCACAACAGTATCTCGGACCTGCCTGGTGTGTTCCTTGTTCTTCATGATGCTCTCTGCGCTTTTAACGGACCTCTGAGACTATCACAGTGCAGGTGCATTTATACAGAGATTTGATTACACACAGGTGGATTGTATTTATCATCATTAGTCATTTAGGTCAACATTGGATCATTCAAAGATCCTCACTGAACTTCTGGAGAGAGTTTGCTGCACTGAAAGTAAAGGGGCTGAATAATTTTGCACGCCCAATTTTTCAGTTTTTGATTTGTTAAAAAGTTTGAAATATCCAATAAATGTTGTTCCACTTCATGATTGTGTCCCACTTGTTGTTGATTCTTCACAAAAAAATACAGTTTTATATCTTTATGTTTGAAGCCTGAAATGTGGCAAAAGGTCGCAAAGTTCAAGGGGGCCGAATACTTTCGCAAGGCACTGTACATAGTCAATGTCTCAATTGTCTCAAGGTTTAAAAATCCTTCTTTAACCTGTCTCCTCCCCTTCATCTACCCCGATTGAAGTGGATTTAACAAGTGACATCAATAAGGGATCATAGCGTTGAAATGGATGTACCTGGTCAGTCTATGTCATGGAAATGTTTTGTAGACTCAATGTATATAGCCAATATAACCATCCACCCACCTCAGACCCCTTAAAGGGCTAGTTCACTCACCAAGCCATTTTTCATCCTTTGTGTTAACATTCTTGTCTTGGCTTTTGGCAATATCCTGACTACCAGGCAGTTCCTCTTTGTGTAAGTAGAACTAATGGCAATCCTTTGACATTAATCTGGTCTCGTTTAGAGTTCTCGCCTGGCTAATTATCCCCCTGGTATGGAGTTTATTAGGTGCTTTGTTCTCTGTGTGTTTGCCTGATAAATGCACCGGAGAAGCATTCACAGGGTCGTCCAGATGGCTCTGCCTGGGGGCATACAGAGACTTCTGAGAGAGCCCTTTCTTTCTCCTCACCCCAAATCCTCTACACTTTCCTATCTTCACTCCAACCTCTCTCTTTTCATTTCTTTCACTTTCAAACTGCTCTCTCTTTTCTTCTACTACACTACCAGTCTCCTCTCGCCTTCAACTCCTCTCTCCCCTAGCTCCACATGCCTCTCTTTTCCAGCTTCTCTCTCATCACATCTCCTATATCCTCCAACGCTCTCATTTTCCTATCTCATATCTCCTCTCTCCTCCAACTCTCATCCAACTCGTCGTCTCCTCACTTCAGCTCTTCTCTCATCACAGCTCCTGTCTCCTTCAGGTTCTCCCTCCTCCATCTTCACAGCTACAGTTTCCTAGCTACCTTCCAAATGTGCACAGGTTTAGGGGACTCAACAAAAAAAAACGCAAGAGGGCTAGTACACTAGTGTCTAGTTTGAGAAACAGATGCTTCACAAGTCCTCAACTGGCAGCTTCATTAAATAGTACCTGCAAAACACCAGTCCCTGTTGTATTCAGCACGTGACTAATACAATTTGATTTGATTGAATAAAATTGGATTTGAATTGATTAATGGCCTTATACAGCTCGTTGAGTGCGGTTTTAGTGCCAACATCTGTTTGTGGTGGTAAATAGACGGCTACGAAAAATATAAATGCAAACTCTCTCGGTAGATAGTGTGGTCTACAGCTTGTCATGAGGTACTCTAGCTCTTGCGAGCAATTTTGAGACTACCTTAATATTGGACATTGCGCACCAGCTGTTATTGACAAATAGACACACACCCCTCCCCTCGTCTTACCGGACATAGCTGCTCTGTCCTGCCGATGGAAGGAAAACCCAGTCAACTGTATATTATCTGTGTCGTTGTTCAGCCACGACTCCGTGAAACATAAGATATTACAGTTTTTGATATCCCGTTGGTAGGGTAGCCTCGAACGGAGCTCATCCAGTTTATTCTCCAGTGACTGTATGTTGGCCAGTAGAATGGATGGTAGAGACGAGTTACCCACTTGCTGACAAATTCTTACGAGACACCCTGATCACTGCCCCCTGTATTTCCTTATTTTTTTCATGCGAATGACAAGGATTTAGGCCTTGTCTGGGAGCAACATTATATCCTTCACGTCAGACTCATTAAAGAAAAAATCTTTGTCCAGTTTGAGGTGAGTAAATCGCTGTTCTGATATCAGAACCTCTTTTCGGCATTAATATTGTGTACAAAATAGGTTACAAACAATGCAAAAAAACAGCCAAAAGAGCAGAGTTAGTTAGGAGCCCATAAAATGTCAGCCATCCCCACTGGCGCCATTCTTTTCTGGAACAGAAGGTTACATAAGACAGAAGGTTATTTAAGGCAAAAACTAAAGTAGTATGGTTGGTTGGGGTGAATGGGTGGACGTATAAGGTGTAAATTTAGCAACCCAAAGGTTGTGTGTTTGAATCTCATTACGGACAACTTTAGAATTTTAGCAACAACTTACTACTTTTTTAGCTACTTTGCAAATACTTAGCATGTTAGCTAACCCTTCTCCTAACCCTAACCCTAACCTTAACCCTTTAACCTAACTCCTAACCCTAACCTTAGCGTTAGCATTAGCCACCTAGCTAACGTTAACATGTCATACATTTTGCAAATTCGTAACATATTGTACAAATTGCAATTCATAACGTATTATACATATTATAATTCATAACATATCATACGAAATGGATGATGGACATCCACAAATTAATACATACCATAAAATGTAACATATCATACCATTTGGAGTGTCTCAGATTTACATTTACTATGTTACGTCTACCTCTGAGTCCAGGTTGCCGCAACTTAGAAATATGAATGTGAATGAAAATGAATTCCTCTGAAGTGACTGCCTGGAGCTCTTCTCCTAAAGAGTTATGTAATTAACCAACGGACAGCCTCAGTATGTTAATGAAGCACTCTAAATGACTTTTTTTAATGTCATACAGTAGATCTTCATGGTATTATTCCATAGGTGTATACCTGAGTGTCCAGGTACCAAACCTTGATTTGATTCTCCATTGACAACAAACAATACTCTTTTTTCTTGGAAACAAAACCACAACACTAGAACCTTAATCTCTTCATGCGCTCACATGGACGCATATTCCTTTTAGTGTTGGTGCCTTTTGTGTTTTGGACAATATTTGGATATTTTTCTATTAAACCATGTGGAAGTATCTACTCACAAAACTTTACAATCTGTAAAGTTGTCAATTAATGTTATGTATACAGTAACAATTCCAGGGACTTTGAAAGATAGATACTGGTAACAAGCAGTTGCATGGGTGACCTGTTGTGTGTTCGCTGCTTTGGCTAAATCAAAGGTTAGCAGTGACTCAGGTCACTCAGTGACAATGGCGGCCTCCTTCCTCAATGGAGGGAAGGAAGTAAGGAGGGAAGGAGGAAGCCCACCTGTTCTCAGTGAGGCAGGACCATAGCCAGGAAAACACAGCAGATGAAGGGGTGCTGAGTCACTGCCCCAAGTCAACACAGACAGACGACACAGGATAACTGGGGGTGTAATGAGGGCCAAATTCATTCTGCTGGACCACAGAGGGTTAGGGAAGGTCACAGAAGTAGAAAGAGTCAAAGTAGACTAAGATCTTGCTAAGGAGAAAGGAAGGAGTCAGTGAAGAGATACTGACGTCAAACCAAGCATAATATCTTGATAGTGTATAATTCCAAAATATGGCTTTTGACCCAAAAAACTGTTACATGTTTGTTTAGCATTAATTCTATCAACAATGTATGTTATGTCTCTTAACGTATCATTTGAGGACTCCACACCCACACGCAGACGCACACACACACACACACACACACACACACGAGTGTATGTTGTGTTCTGACAAGTCTCTCTACCTACCTGGGTGTGTGTGTGAGGCTCTTGTCTGGTGAGAACAGGTATAACAGCGCTCTAAGCGCTCTATACATGCATGTGGCTGCAGTAGTTGTGCTGGGAAATTGGATTGGCACTGATGAGCAAATCTGCCACAGTGACAATTAGCTGGAGTGACACTTACTGTACGCAATGGCTCATTAAGAGGGAGTTGTGCTATTGTCTTCTAGTTAAATACGGTCTTCTCTAGAAACATGAGAAACTACTTTTACTTTACCTGCACTTGGCTTGCACTCAATTCATCATAAATGATTACTCAACTGCTTACGTGGAAAGGTCATTTAAAATAGAGGATCGACTGGCGATTGTGTGGAAAATTGGGGCTATTTTTCTCTCTCTCACTGACAGGTTTATTTTTATACTCGAAAAAAATAGATGCCTTGGCACTATGGTTGTCCTCATTTCCCCACATCTTTTCAATGACAGCCTGGGTTGCTGGCCATACCCACATGATATAATACTACGGTACTTACTATATAGAATTGTATAGTATACTGTAGAGTAAATACTACAGCACACTACAGAATACTATAGGTGAGAAAACTACATGCCATGTGTAAAACATGTATTGTGTTTCCTACAGATTAAAGAAAAGAGAAGAAGCTCTGAACTATCTGTTCAGAACTCAGTCCTACCTACCTACCTACAGGTTATGGAAAATTTGCTATTTTGTCCAGTAGGTGTCACACCCTGATCTGGTTCACCTGTCTTTGTGATTGTCTCCAACCCCCTCCAGGTGTCGCCCATCTTCCGCATTATTCCCTGTGTATTTATACCTGTGTTCTCTGTTTGTCTGTTGCCAGTTTGTCTTGTTTGTCAAGCCTACCAGCATTTTTGTGTCAACTCCTGCTTTTCCCCAGTCTCTCTTTTCTTGTCTTCCTGGTTTTTGATGCTTTCCAACCCTTGTCTTCCTGGTTCCTAACCTTGTACCCACCTGCCTGACCACTCTGCCTGACCCTGATCCTGCCTGCCATCCTGTACCTTTGCCCCACCTCTGGATTACCAACCTCTGCCTAATCTGACCCTGAGCCTGCCTACCGTCCTGTACCTTTGCCTCTGTTGATGTAATAAACATTGTTACTTCGACACGGTCTGCATCTGGGTCTTACCTTGATACCCGATAGTAGGTTTCCTCAAGGTTTCCTCAACCACACATTTTACAGTAATGTCTGCAAAAACACTACAGTAGATTCTACAGAATACTAAAGTGTGCAAAAACACTACAGTAAATACTACAGTATACTACAGTCTGCAAAAACACTACAGTAATTACTATAGTTGTAACGTTCGTCGTCTTCCTCTGATGAGGATTAAGAGAGATCGGACCAATTTGCAGCGTGGTAAGTGTCCATTTTAATAAGACAAACTGAACACTACAAAAATACTAAATAACAAAGTGAAACAAACGAAACGGTCCCGTGTGGTAACAAACACTAACACGGAAAATAATAATCACCCACAACTCAAAAGTGAAACCAGGCTACCTAAATATGGTTCTCAATCAGGGACAACGATTAACAGCTGCCTCTGATTGAGAACCATACTAGACCAAACACAGAAATCACGAAACATAGAAAAAGGAACATAGACAACCCACCCAACTCACGCCTTGACCATACTAAAACAAAGACATAATAAAAGAACTAAGGTCAGAACGTGACAATAGTTTATACAACGGGCGG